>NC_048224.1:63418611-63540557 GCF_002007445.2 Ailuropoda melanoleuca | reverse complement strand
GTTTTTTTTTAAGATTTTTTATTTTTTATTTTTATTTTTTTTTTAATTTTTATTTTATTATATTGTGTTAATCACCATACAGTACATCCCCAGATTCCGATGTAAAGTTTGATGCTTCATTACCAACACTAGGTTTTAAACACATGTTCCAGGCAGTTATGTTGTTTGCCTAAAACAATGTGAATGTTCCATCATTGACTCCTTTCCATCCTGATCTAAGCACTCTTTTTATCTTTGCATTGGAATATTAGTCAAAGAACAGGATGTTCATAGTTATATCAACTGTTGAGTCATTTAGCTGCCTGAGGGACCTGGGGTCATGAATACAGTATTTCCCTCTGACCAACCAAGTCATAACTTGCTGGTGCTGGCCCACCTTTAACAGAACACAGTAGGGAAAAAAGGGCAACTGTTGGGCCTGTAATGAATGCAGGGAGTGACAGGAGCTACTTTTCTCTGGCCTGTGCAGTCCCTTCAAACTGGGAAATGTCAGTGACAGCACTACCCCTGTCCCATATGGTAACTTTGTACAGATTAGAAAAACATACCCCTTCCTCAGTGCACTTTGCTGCCATTTGCTGGACAGCTGCGTGGTGATTCCATGACTGGTGCCCCTTAGAGTTGTGCAGTGCACATAGCTCTACAGGGTGGCCCTAATCAGAGAAGGATTTCAGGACTTCAACCTCTCATTCCCCTTCATGGCAATCTTCTCCCTGGAAGAAGAAACTAATTTTCAGTCCTAGTGTTGTCTTACAGTTTGATCCAAATTATCAGAAGATCCTTCTAGGACCAGTTTAAAGTAGGAGGTTAGGAGCTAGCGTCAGTATGGCTGTACTTACTGCTTTTTGGTTTTTTATCATGTTGTGGGAGGGAGGTTTTAAGAATGTTTACTTAACACTTTCTCATCAGGTTTTTGGTTTTTGTTTTGTTTTTAATGACCCTTTGATTTTATTAAGAGTTAACTCTCTCTAGAAGGTACCTTATACCCCCTTTTTTAGAGGAAACTAGTATAGTAGAAAGGATCATTCCAGATTTTATTTTCAAGTGGATTATTATATTGATTGAGATAAAAAGCCAAAAATCCATAGGAAAAAAGGGAAAACTTGTTTAGGTAGTAGATCCTTTAATACCTGGAGAGTCCAACTTCCTGTGGTGCTGATAGTCTCTCTAGAGCCTTGAAACAGCCCCCAGAACTTACAAGGATTTTATTTATTTATTTTTTACTTTTTCATTTTTTTATTTATTTTTTTTAATGATTTTTTATTATATTATGTTAGTCACCATACAGTACATCCCCGGCTCCCGATGTAAAGTTTGATGCTTCATTAGTTGCGTATAACACCCAGTGCACCATGCAATACGTGCCCTCCTTACTACCCATCACCAGTCTATCCCATTCCCCCACCCCCCTCCCCTCTGAAGTCTTCAGTTTGCTTCTCATAGTCCATAGTCTCTCATGTTTCATTCCCCCTTCTGATTACCCCCCTTTTCTTTATCCCTTTCTTCCCCTACCGATCATCCTAGTTCTTATGTTCCATAGATGAGAGAAATCATATGGTAGTTGTGTTTCTCTGCTTGACTTATTTCACTTAGCATTATCTCCTCCAGTGCCGTCCATGTCGCAGCAAATGTTGAGAATTCGTTCTTTCTGATAGCTGAATAATATTCCATTGTATATATGGACCACAACTTCTTAATCCAGTCATCCAGAACTTACAAGGATTTTAGACATGAATATTGATATTTATGCTGACATTTATATCCTAAATAGTTAAAATTATGGTTTGCCTTATAATACTTTTTATCTTTGAATGAATGATTTAGCCCTAGGAAAAAGCAGTCACACTTCTCTTGACATCCTGAAATCCTCAAACCTATATGTCAGCATACTGAAATGCCATTTGTAGATGCTTTTCCTGTAAGTGATACTTCATTATGGCTAAGAGTACACTAGTGGTAAGTTCTTTTAAAGGTGTTATGTTAACAATATTGGGAAAGATAAAAAGATTTACATCCTGTGGTCTAATTTTATTTGACACGCAGTTGTATTTATGACAAGCCCAAACCATGTCTACTTATATTTTTCTGAAAGACATTTTGTTTTCAGTCACGATTCTAATCATTTTCAGTTTATATAAACATAGCCCTGGTATTTTTATATAACAGGCATTCTGCGAAGTACTCTGGATATAGAGTAGATCAGACAGTAATGCTGAATTTATATAGTATCATTGGGAGTGTGCTTGTGAGTGAACCTTCCAGATGACTAAAATTACCCTTGTAAGTAATTAAACATCCTTTTTGTGCAAGATATGCATTTAAAACAGTTAAACTATGTTACATATTTTCATACATTTTGAACAGAGCATTCCCTACATAATTAGCAGTTTCTCAGTGCCTGAAGATCATCACCATAAATAGACCTAGAGGCCACTGGTTGGTTGTTTAACAGTGATTGCTCCAGACTGTTGCAGCCATGTCTGTTTTATTTGGTTTTTCTCTCTCCTATGTCACTGTCAAGCTATTTAGGCCTCCCTTCGGCCATTAGTGTACATGAGCCTACCATGTATAACTTAATGTTTTTAATGTGCTGGGATTTTGAAACTTAACAACCCAAGTTTATTAGATTGATATATAGGTTAAGAGAAGTGCTAAATCATGGTATGAGATATCCTGTAGAATCAGCCATGTAGGTTCCAGTGTCTTATATTTATGGTGACTATTATATAAATTAACAAAAGAAAATGTCAGTAGCCAAGGTGATCTTTCCACTATAGTATGTCTGCTGTTCTCTTTGATCCATCTTTTTCATGTACCCCAGAGACCTACACCATGGATCTGGCTGCTCAAAGCTCAGAACTGACTTTAGTATAATTTGCTGTACTGTATGTAGTTCCTTGTACTCCTGTTTTGTGATCTGGTTCAGCTGTCTCCTGCTCTGTGATGCCTTTCTTAAGTCTTTTGAGTAACAAGGCAGTTAATTGGTCCTCTCTCTGCCTTCTCACAGATTTTTTAATATATATTTCTATTAGAGCATTTGTTAAAATTGTGATGTCATAGTCATGATAGCTAACCTAAAGCACTTAGTATGTGCTGGGTATTATGTTAAGGGCTTTATGTATATTGTTTCATTGAGCACTTATTCTTTAAAAGACCCTTTGAATAATTCACAGAGGTGAAAAGGTACAACATAGGGAATATGGTCAATAATACTATAATGACTTGTATGGTGACAGATAGTGACTACATTGATCATGGTAAGCATTAATTAATATATAGAATTGTTGAATCAATATGCGGTACACCTGAAACTAATATAACATTGTATATTAACTATACTTAACCTTTTTTAATAAATAAAAAATAAAAGACCATTTGAAGTATATACTACTGTTTTCTCCATTTTCCAAATTAGGGTTAAGTGAAGGAGAAGGGTAATCTAACTTGGCCAAGTGATAGAGCTGGGATTTAAATCCAGGCAGTTTGCAGTTTCCACATTTTTCACACCTGTCAGGTGAAGCATGAGAGGTAACTGGTCCAAGGTCAAATATCTAGTAAGTGACAGAACTAAAATTTGAATCTCAGGCAGTTTGACCTCAGAGACAGTGTTCTTAATTAATTATTTGCTATCCAACACTCCCCTTTGTAAATTCCTTGAAGGAAGACCTCATAGTATCCATCATATATCTCTAAAACATGACACATAAGAGGTTCTTAAAAAAGGAGGGCACTTGATGTAATAATGAGCACACAGTGTTACATGCAACTGATGAATCACTGAATTCTACCCCGAAGTTAATAATACACTATATGTTAACTAACCTGAAATTAAATTTTAAAAAGAGATTCTTAAATGTTTGAGAATGAATTAATGAACTTTCACTGCCTGATGTATAACAATACTAATAAGCTAGGATTTGCTCATATATCGTTACTCTCAGGTACAACTTTAATATTTTGACCTTCATTATTCCTCCTCATTGTCTCCATCCGGACTGATATTCTAAGTACCTTACCAAAGTCTACAAGCCACTGTCTTTGCCTTAGTTCAGTTTGTCAAGCCCATCCTACCACAGATAGGCCACATACATGCCGAAGTGAGAAAGAGACTAAAAGAAATGAGTACCTGCAACAATATCAATAACAATAATAACAGTAATAGTTCAAGGAATATGAAAACAGCAGCTAACAATTTTTTTAAAGCCCCCTGAAAATTCCTAATTTGGGGGCCCCTGGCTGGCTCAGTTGGTATAACATGCAATTCTTGTTCTCAGGGTTGTAGGTTTGAGCCCCACATTGGGTATAGAGATTGCTTAAGCTAAAATCTTTAAAAATAAATAAAGTAAAATAAAGCCACCTAAAACATGCAAGGGAGGAAGAGAAAGGAAGGGGAGGTGGGAAAAGAGAGCATGCAAGCATGTGAGTAGGAAAAGCACAGACATGAAAGAAAGGGTTGGGGAGGAAAGAGTATTGTTAATTCTTGACAATTAAATCTATCCAGTAAGTCTGAGATTTGATCAAAATGGTTATACAAATGAAGTAAGGCAGGAATAAGCCTTGTAGGTAAATAAAATATTAAAAATGGCAAATTAAATGTAACATTACGTATCATATGTTTATACTTCAATAAAAATGCTAAGTTAATCATCTAAATTTATGAAGTAAGCATAAATACATAATGCACATCAATTATACTACTGGTCTTTTAAAATGTACTTTAAAATTTACTGGGGCACCTCGTTGGCTTGGTCAGAGGAGCATGCAACTCTTGATCCCGGGATCTTGAGTTCAAGCCCCATGTTTAGTGTAGATTACTAAAAAACTTAAAATTCAACTATTGTATGATAAAGGTAACCTAAATAAAACTGATTTGTTGGTTCATCAGCTTGGAATTACAAAAGCTCTAGCAATTAGCTCTAGCTCTAGCTTTAAAACAATATTTTTTCCCTGTACATAAATTTTATTGTAGCAAAAAACATATAAGAAATCCTACTTAAAGTTTGATTGAATGAGAGCAGTAATACAAATCATTTAGGAAATGGACAGTTAGCCCAGGCCTAAAAGATGGCTAATTCTTGTTGTAGTCATTTTTATTCTCTAAAGTCTAGCTTAAATCCCACTGTTTTCATGAGCTTCCTCAACCATCATTACCCACACTGCTTTCTTTATTTTCCTAATCTATATAATTCTTAGAGGAGCTAGTATAGGATAGTAATTGAGACTGGTGTTGTCATACTGCCTATGCTGTCAGCTTACTTGCTGTGTTAATCTAGGCAAGCTGGTAAACCTTGACAAGCCTTGGTTTCTTCTTTCGTAATATGAGGTTTATCAGATGACGTCTTTTCTAGGGTTATTGTGAAGGTTGAGCGAGACCATGTATGTAGAGATGTTAGTTAGCATCTTGCCTTGCATATACTACATGTTTAACATTAGCTACTCTTGTTAGGATTAACTACTGTACTATTGCCACCTTGATTCATATGTATTCTCTCTCTTCCTAGAGTGTCCTCAAGTTAGTAGATGCCCAGTTAAATATTTACTTGAAAGATGCCCAGTTAAGTATTTACTTGAAATTTAAGTATTTACTTTGAGGATGCAGGGAAAGACCAGTAGTAAGAGGTTGTAACTTGGGGGCTTCACTTTATATTTCCATTAGAGAAGTGGATTAGAATCTACGGTGGTGGTGACCTCCAGGTGATAGCCGGGTACTCAGTAAGCGGAGTGTGAGAGATAATAGAAAGGATTAGAAAAAAGAGGGACATTATTAGTGCTGTCATGGGAGTTAAAAGATTTGGGGGTTGAAGTACAGGTCTGTTTATACCATGAAGTAGCAGGAATTAAAGGCCACAATACCAGATTGAATTGTGAGGATGTTGGTAGGGATTGTTAGATGGCTGTGTATCACACCATCTACTAATAGAGACATGGTGGTAGGACAAATTTGTTTTGGAGGTCATTTGTTTATAAGTGACCTTCTAAATTCATGACCTGTAGTTCAGATGACAACTTTAAGCTCAGCAATCAGCCCGTGAAAGGGGGTTTTAGTTTTACCTCCTCTACTTTTTTCTTGTTCACTGGAGAGAATATTTAACCAAAACTGGGAGGTATAACAACCCAATCAACCATTATTTAAAATGGCACTTTCCAGAATAATTGATTCTTCTCAAGACTCTTCAGAAATGTCATGCTTGTGCAAGTTATAGACCTACAGGCAAATGGAAAATGGTAACAATGAGATTGGGAGTTTTTTAGGGTCTAAATCTCCTAGAAGAAAAAAAAATAAGATTTCTTTGAAAATAGTTTTCATGTCTTGCTATAAAAGAGTAGGAGGCTTGTATTTTTACTTCTTGTAAAAATTCATTTTCAATATACTAGGAAAGAGTAGGACTGCTGCAAGATGGAGGACAACATGAAAACCAAGAGAGGCAGAGTTAACAACAGTCCGTCCTGTTATGAGACCGTTTTAGGAGGAGAATAAATAAGTAATTGACTCCTTTTAGTTGGTTGAAATTTGAAGCATTTGTTTATTTACACAAAAAGGATTGAATTGGGTTAAAAGGTACTCTTTTAATTAGGAACAACTTAGATATTGGGAAGTATAAAGAGAGACAGCGTTTGTTTAAGGATTTGGAAATGTACTGTATTTCCGTGTAGATTAGTTACTTTTGTTAATCGCTTAGTAGGCTATATATTAATTTTAGTATAATAAATAGAATTGTTCTCTAAGCTAATAATGTATATGCCCTCACTCAACTTCTTCAGTTCTTCTAATACACTGTGTTCTCTCTCATATCTAGGACTTTGACACTGCTGTGACATTTGCTGAGAAGACTCGCCCACCCTCCTTTCCCTATCTCATTTATATACATTCGATAATTTCACTGCCAAAGCACTTAGTGTGTTCTGGTAGAAATTAATATTTGTCTTGTTTACCGCTATTTTCCTACATACACTCAGTATCAATTTGTTAAATATAATAATAACATATCTGTTACTGTATCCGCCTTATGTATAAAATGTTCAGAGTATTAATAAAATTCAGTTTTCTGATTATTATGATAAGAATATGGACTCATGTAATTCAAACATGCCTCTTGAGTCCTTTTTATAGTAGTAATTTAAGGGGAAAGAAAAGGAAAGACACGAATAGACACGTTCTGAAGAAGATAGGGGTTCAGATCATCCAGTATTATTGAGTATTCTATATATGTCCAGTATTCTGGTATGCACTGTGTAGAACACAAAAGAGGTATAAAACTAGCTGCTCAAGGAAAACAGTTGTCAAAATAAGGAGAGAGAATTAATACTAGACAGAAAACTGAGATCAGCCAAAAAGGAGCTGTTAACTTTGAATTTTGTTGGCTTTGAATTTGCAGAGGTTTAAGCAACTGGAATTCACATTTTTCTCCCATTTCAATTGTAGTCAGTGAATGTCATTGTGAGTTAGAGTAAATAGTAGGTTCAGTAGCAGTAAGTGTGAAAAGGAAGTAATGTGTCCAGGAAGGATGTTGTGGTCCAAGTCAGAGCAGTGCTTTAAGGAAAGCAATCCAAGGTGAGAGTATGCTTCTGGATTTCACAGATAATACTTGTATTCTGTGTCAAGATTGCTATATTGGCATTGGTGCTTCTTCCAGTTTGCCTAGGATACAGTACCCAGCCATGGATAGGAGTTAAGGGATTGAAACACTTTGAGTTGGACGATCCTCATTTTTTATCCTGGATGTACCATTTCCTTTAGTTGTCTATCTACCCTAGCATCTGTTGTTCAGTTATTGTGAGGACTAACTAAATTCATGTAGAGTGCTTTATTAGTATAGTCCCTAGCATATAGTAAGTGTTCAACAAAAGATTAGCAATAAAGATTTCAATATTGTCTCTATCAGCATTGAGTCAAGGTCCAGGTGCCATTGCCTGAGATATCCAGACTCTTACACAGTCAGTATTTTTCCAATTCTTATCCTTTTAGCACTCGTCACCCATGATGTAAATATGTTTCTGAAAGCAGAGCTATTTATCAGACATGATATAGTTTATCTTTATGAAAAAAAAACAACTTTACTTGATCCCTTGCCTCTACCTTTCTCTCTGATCTTACCTTCTGCCACACTGTTCCTTGAACACACCAGGCTTACCTAGGAACACACACACACACAGGAATCTCATGGTCTTTGATCTTAGTTTATCTTTTGCTTTGGATCCTCTTCCTCCAGAGAGCCCCATGGCTCCCTAACTGCACCTCATTTAGTCTCTTTAAATGTCATCTCTTTAGAAAGGTCTCCCCTGAGTATTCTATCTAAAATACTATTCTTATCCTGCTTACTATTTCTTTGTGGCACTTCTCATTATCTCACCTTATTTTCTACATGTATTCATTAATTGTCATTTTCCCACTCTGGAATGGAAGTTCTTTCAAGTTAGTATCATTCACTGTTTTAGCTTCATGCCTGAAAGAGGGACAAATAGACAATCAAGTAAATATTTATTAAGTGAATGATTTAAAAATTTGGAGATTGTTAGACCTAAACACTAAAATTACTCTGTAAAGATTATTCTAGAAGTAGCTAAGTTGGGGAATCATACCAAAAAAAGTCTTAAATTGCAATTTCTTTTTCTTTTAGGAAAATGTTGACTCTGGAGAGATGGGAGAAAAATTGTCCCTTCGTAAACAGCGCTTCATGCAGTTTTCTTCACTGGAACATGAAGGAGAATATTATATGACACCACGAGACTTCCTCTTTTCAGTAATGTTTGACCAAATGGAACGTAAGTTGGTTTTGGGGGGGGTGGGTTTAAGTTTTTTTTAAAAATCAAAGATTAAAGCTGAAAAACTTATATTTTTCAGACTTGGTAATAGCTTTTCTTCATTTTAACTATAATTCTTTGTACCATGCATTTGTTTATTATTTAGACTTTACAGTCTTCATGACACAAACGTAGTTAAACTTTTTTATGTACTTATCTAAGAAATAGTTGTTTTGTTTATGGGTTTTTCTAAAGAGCCAAAGGAAAAACAGGTAAGTTTTTAATGTCACTAAATATGTTAGTAGAATAATTAATTTATCTAGGATACTAGTTTTTGGTAGTATTGATGTTTTAAATTGGGCAAAGAATGAAACCAGATTAGAGCAATTGGGGGAAAAAGAAAACCAAAAATACAATGAGAAGCAGAAATCCAAAAGCTATAATTATGTAATTTTATTTCATAAACCATCAACTTTTAATTATTCCAAATGATGTTGGAAATTCTTAGTTGTATTACCTAAACTAGTCCCTTTTACTTTGCAGAGAATAAATATGGCCCTATTCCCTGTGCCCTCTATTATAAAAGTGTTCCCTGAAAACTTGACTTCTGACACCTACTGTAGGGGTGCTGGAAGTACTGCCCTATAGATAGCTATAGTGGGACAGCTGATATAGGCTAGGCCCAAGTGAGCAGTAACAAGTGTAAATTGAGTTGAAAAAGACTATGAAGACTTGGGAAGGCATTTTCAATGTTGAGAGATGACTTGAATAAAAACAAAATGAATGATTATGGCATGCTCTACACAGTGAGTTCACCAATCACTAAAACCAAAGAATTGTGTTAGGGAGTAGTAACAGATCAAATTGAAAAACAGATAAGGGTCATATTGTACAGGTCATTTCAGTAACCCTATGCAACCATCAGAGACTTGTATATTGGTTAGAGATGAGTGGACATCATTTTGACCAGTGAGGGAGCAGTGAAGGTTTATGAGCAGAAAAATAAATATAGGTTATTCTTGTACTTTTCTTTGGAGGGAAGTTTTGCACTATGTATCAAAACCCTTAAAACATGTGCTCACTTTGTGCAGTAAATTCACTTCTAGAAAACTGATTAGTCTAAGTAAATAACTGGAGAGATGAAAAAGATTTTTTTAAGGTAGTTTACTTTCCAGTGTGTAAAGAACTTGAACATCGTCACTCCTGTCCTCACAGCAAGAAGAAAGCTGAAAAACTGAAACTCTTCTTAGATCCATCAGAGAATTGAGACCACAAGGCAGAGGAACATGAAAAGTAGAGACGGGCAGATACAGAGAAGCAGAGCTTACCCAGAGCAGAAACTATCCAGAAACCACCACTGCAGCCAGCATCTGATGGGAATATTTAAAGAGTGATTTGGCTAATTGCTAGAACCTGAAATGTGCTAGCTTGAGAGATAAAAACTTGTGAAGACCCAGCCATGATGGTCTCCTGTATTTTTGTGGGTTTTACCGAGCAGAGCCCCACCAGGTTCTCACAGTGAAGATCTGAGAAAAATCTTCCCTCAAGGGTAGGAGGAAAGTAATCATTTTGAAATACTTCCAGAGCATTCTGTTCTCCTTAGTTCTGCACAGACAGGAAACTTTTACCAAAGTCTGACCAACCTGGGGGAATGGAAATACCCAACTCTGGCCCCCTCTAGCCTTCCTGTCTTATTTATGGAGGAAAACAAAAAACTGAAAGCACTTGTGAAAATCACAACCCTGGGACACAGGCTCACTAACAGACTGAGACCTAATCATGAGATTATAAAACACTTCTCCTCCCCCCACATACCTCACCACACATCAGGAAGGCTCCTGTCTAACGGGGATACAACAAAAAGAACTGCACCTCTCAGACCTTATATATGAAGGAGTCTCTAGGGAAGTGAAAGCCGAGGAGACAAAAACAAGGACACAAGAGGAAATGTTTAAAAGCCTCTGACACATATAATTATAGCAGACACACAGATAAATATAGAACCTCACACTTAAAACCTATCTCCTTTAAGTAACTTTACCTAATAGATCTTACCTGGCTCTCAGAAAACTCAGTTGACATGCTAAAAGGCAAAAGGCAGTCTGAAGAGACAAAGCAAGCATCGGAACCAGATCCAAATATAGCAAAGATTTTGGAATTAGCAGACCAGAATTTAGAATAACCATGATTAATATAAGTAAGAGCTTTAATAGAAAAAGTATACAACATAAAATAACAGGTAACATAAACAGAGATGGGGAAACTCTTAGAATCAAAAAGAAATGCTAGAAGTAAAAAACACTATAATAGAAATGAAGAATGCCTTTGATGGGCTCATTAGAATAATGCCCTGGGCCAAAGAAATAATCAGTGAGCTTGAAGACATGTGAATTGAGATTTCTCAAACTGCAAAGAAGAAAGGCTAGAAAAAACAGTGTCCAAAAAGTGCGGGACAATTCAAAAATTATAACATACACGTAATGGCAATACCAGAAGAAGAAAGAACAGAAGAAATATTCAAAGTTTTTAACAGCTGAGAAATTTCCAAAATTATTAATAAACACCAAACCACAAATTCAGGAAGCTCACGGAATTCTAAGCAGGATAAATATTTTTTTAAAAAAAACCTATACCTAGGCATATCATTCAAACTATAGAAAATCAAAGACAAAGGGAAAATCTTAGCAGAAGTCAGAAGGGGAAAAGACCTTACCTAAAGGGAAACAAGGTTAAGAATTATATACCTCTTTTCTGAAACCATGCAAGCAAGAAGAGAGTGGAGTAAAATTTTGGAATGGGGGAGAAGTTAAGATGGCAGAGTAGTAGGGGGACCCTGGGACACAGCTAGATCAACATCAAATCATTTTGAACAACTAAGAAATTGATCTGAGGAAAGAAAACAGTCTGCACAGCTGGAGGGAGAGAACGTGACAGATGTGAGCTTCAGAGAGTGAATTGAGAGGGAGAAAAGCCGCAGTACTGTGGAGTGGTCCAAACCCTTTTCCTAGCACAGAGTCAGGGTTGGAGGGAGAGTGGCATGAAGGGTTGGAGCAAGGCTCAGTGGTGTGGGGATATTCTGGGTCGCTGGGGAAGAGAATGTTCCCCTTCCTGGAGTGCATTTGGAAGAGGGTATTTTGCCTTTCCAAGGACAAAAACCCACGAAGTGGTATTGAACCACCATTTAACAGCAGGGGACAGAGGTGCCTGCGGACCACAGATAACCTGGTTGCAGCTTTTTTCTGGGCACTCATGCAGGCGTGCAGCTGCTTTTCTGGGACAGAAAGGTGCCAGGTGCCAGGTGCAGCGCTGCGAGGCTCTCCTTCAGTGGAAGGGAGCAGGTCCACATGCCGCCAGATACTTTAAGACTTGTTATTTTGAATCCCAGCTGCCAGCCAGAGGTAAAACACTGGAGAATTAGCCTTGGGCAGACCAACAGCCAGGCACAGATAGGCTGAAGGCAGGCAGGGTGCTGATGAAAGCCTGGGACACAGAAGAGATTGTTCATTTTTCTGTGAGGGCCTCCTGAACAGCAGCAGCCTCGAGTTTCCTTCCCCCTGTTGAGGGGCAAGTTGACACCATTCCCCCCGCTCCCCCGCCACCATACCCACCAACACAGACTTCAGACAGAAACAACCCCTGGAGTCACTTACACTAGACTCTGCACCCATCTCCCCCATGCAATGGCAGGGGAATCTTTACTAGGGCAAGTCTGACTGAGCCAATGCAGCAGGCCTCTCCCTCCAAAGACCAACACAGGCCCTCCCATGCATCAAGGCTACTGACTGTAGAGTGCTCCAAAGCGTCAGCTTCAGTTCAGTCCCACCCATTATTTTTTTATTTTTATTTTTTAATTTTCATATATATAATTTTTTTATTATTATGATATGTGAGTCACCATACAGTACATCATTTGCTTTTGATGTAGTGATCGATGATTCATTGTTTGTATATAACACCCAGTGCTCCAAGTAATACATGCCCTCCTTAATACCCATCACTGGGCTTACCCATCCCCCCTAACACTCCCCTTTAAAACCCTCAGTTTGTTTCCCAGAGTCCATAGTCTCTCGTGGTTGGTCTCCCCCTCTGTTTCCACCCCTCCATTTTTCCCTTCCTTCTCCTGATGATCCCCTATTCCCTATGTTCCACAAATAAGTGAAACCATATGATAATTATCTTTCTCTGCTTGACTTATTTGACTTAGCATAATCCCCTCCAGTTCCAGCCATGTCGACGCAAATGCTGGGTATTCATCCTTTCTGATGGCTGAGTAATATTCCATTGTAGATATGAACCGCATCTTCCTTATCCACTCATCTGTTGAAGGGCATCTCGGCTCCTTGCACAGTTTGGCTATTGTGGACATTGCTGCTATGAACATTGGGGTGCATGTGCCCCTTCTTTTCACTACATCTGTATCTGGGGTAAATACCCAGTAGTGCAATTGCTGGGTCATAGGGTAGCTCTATTTTTAACTTCTTGAGGAACCTCCACACCGTTTTCTAAAGTGGTGTACCAACTTGGATTCTCACCAACAGTGTAAGAGGGATCCCCTTTCTCCACATTCTCTCCAATATTTGTTGTTTCTTGCCTTGTCAAATTTTGCCATTCTAACTGGTGTAAGGTGGCATCTCACTGTGGTTTTGATTTGAATTTCCCTGATGGCTAATGATGTTGAACATTTTTTCATGTGTCTTTTAGCTGTTCATATATCTTCATTAGAAAAGTATCTGTTCATATCTTCTGCCCATTTTTTTATTTTGATTATTTGTTTTTTGGGTGTTGAGTTTGAGAAGTTCTTTATAGATCTTGGATACCAGTCCTTTATCTGAAGTGTCATTTGCAAATATCTCCTCCCATTCTGTGGGATGCCTGTTTGTTTTGTTTACTGTTTCCTTTGCTGTGCAGAAGCTTTTAAGCTTGATGAAGTCCCAAAGTTCATTTTTGCTTTTGTTTCCCTTGCCTTGGGAGACATGTCATGAAAGAGGTTGCTGTGGCCAGTGTCAAAGAGGTTACTGTCTATGTTCTCCTCTATGATTTTGATGGATTCCTGTCTCACATCAAGGTCTTTATCCATTTAGAGTTTGTCTTTGTGTATGGTCTGAGAGAATGGTCGTGTTTCATTCTTCTGTATATAGCTGTCCAATTTTCCCGGCACCATTTATTGAAGAGACTGTTTTTTCCATTGGATGTTTTTTCCTGCTTTGTCAAAGATTAGTTGACCATAGAGTTGAGGGTCCATTTCTGGAGTCTATTCTGTTCTGTTGATGTATGTGTCTGTTTTTGTGCCAGTACCATGCTGTCTTGATGATCACAGCTTTGTAATATAGCTTGAAATCAAGCAATGTGATGCCCCCAGCTTTGTTTTTCTTTTTCAACATTTCCTTGGCAATTAGGGATCTTTTCTGGTTCCACACAAATTTTAGGATTGTTTGTTCCAGCACTTTGAAAAATGGCAGTGGTATTTTGATCAGGATAGCATTGAAAGTATAGATTGCTCTGGGTAACATAGACATTTTAACAATGTTTATTCTTCTGATCCATGAGCATGGAATATTTTTCCATTTTTTTGTGTCTTCTTCGGTGTCTTTCATCAGTGCTCTGTAGAGTCTAGAGTATAGATCCTTTACCTCTTTGGTTAGGTTTATTCTGAGGTATCTTACGGTTTTTGGTGCTATTGTAAATGGAATGGATTCCCTAATTTCTCTTTCTTCAGTCTCAGTGTATAGAAATGCAGCTGATTTCTGTGCATTGATTTTGTATCCTGCCACATTACTGAATTGCTGTATGAGTTCTAGTAATTTGGGGATGGAGTCTTTTGGGTTTTTCACATAAAGTATCATGTCATCTGCAAAGAGAGAGTTTGACTTCTTCTTTGCCAGTTTGAATACCATTTATTTCTTTTTGTTGTTGGATTGCTGTTGCTAGGACTTCTAGTAGTAGTACTAGTACTAGTATTACTTCTAGTAATAGCGAGAGTAGGCATCCATGTCGTGTTCCTGATTTTAAGGGACAGGCTCTCAGCTTTTCCCCATTGAAAATGATATTCTCTTTGGGCTTTTCATAGGTGGTTTTTATGAAATTGAGGAGGTACCCTCTATCCCTATACTCTGAAGGGTTTTAATTAGGAAAGGATGCTGTATTTTGTCAAATGCTTTTTCTGCATCAATTGAGAGGACCATATGACCCTTGTCTCTTCTCTTATTGTGTTCTATCAAACTGATTTGCGAATGTTGAACCACCCTTGCATCCCAGGGGTGAATCCCACCTGATTGTGATGGATAATCCTTTTAATGTACTGTTGTATCCTGTTAGCTAGGATCTTGTTGAGAATTTTGACATCCGTATTCATCAGGGATATCGGTCCGTAATTCTCCTTCTTGATGGGGTCTTTGCCTGGTTTTGGGATCAAGGTAATGTTGGCCTCATAGAATGAGTTTGGAAGTTTTCCTTCTGTTTCTATTTTCTGAAACAGCTTCAGGAGAATAGGTATTATTTCTTCTTTGAATGTTTGGTAGAATTCCCCTGGGAATCCATCAGGCCCTGAACTCTTGTTTTTTGGGAGGTTTTTGATTACTGCTTCAATCTCGTTACTGGATATTGGCTTATTTAGGATGTCAGTCTCTTCCTGTTTCGGTCTTAGGTTTCCAGGAAGGCATCCATTTCTTCCAGGTTGCTTAATTTATTGGCATATAGTTGTTGATAATAGTTTCTAATGATTGTTTCTATTTCCTTGGTGTTAGTCATGATCTCTCCCCTTTCATTCATAATTTTATTAATTTGGGTCCTTTCTCTTTTCGATAAGTCTGGCCAGTGGTTCGTCGCTCTTATTAATTCTTTCAAAGAACCAGCTTCTAGTTTTGTTGATCTGCTCTACTGTATTTCCGGTTTCTGATTCATTGATCTCTGCTCTAATCTTAATCAGTTCTCTTTTCATGCATGGCTTAGGCCTATTCTTCTTCAGTTCCATCTCTGGTTGTTTAAGGTGTGAGTATAGGGTCTATATTTTAGATTTTTCTATTCATTTGAGAGAGGCTTGGATGGCTATTTGTTTCCCCCTTAGGACCGCCTTTGCAGTATCCCAAAGGTTTTAGACCAATGTGTTTTCGTTCTCATTGGTTTCTGCAAATTGCTTAAGTTCTTTAATTTCCTGGTTTACCCAGACATTCTTAAGCAGGATGGTCCTTAGCTTCCAAGTGTTTGAGTTTCTTCCAAATTTTTTCCTGTGATTGAGTTCCAGTTTCAAAGCATTGTGGTCTGAGAATATGCAGGGAATAATCTCAGTCTTTTGGCATCAGTTGAGACCTGTTTGAGACCCAGTATGTGGTCTGTTCTGGAGAAAGCTTCATGTGCATTTGAAAAGAATGAGTATTCTGTTGTTTTAGGGTGGAATGTTCTATATATATATATATATATATATCTGAGGTCCATCTGATCCAGTGTGTCATTCAAAGCTCTTGTTTCTTAGATGATCTGTTGCTGAGAGTTGAGTGTTGAGGTCTCCTGCTATTAACATATTGGTATCTATGTTTCTTTATTTCAGGTAACAGTTGGCTTATGTAGTTGGCTGCTCCCCTGTTGGGGGCATAGATATTTATAATTGTTAGATCCTCTTGTTGTTGGATATACCCTTTAAGAATAATATAGTATCCTAATGTATCTCTAACTACAGTCTTGAGCTTAAAATCTAATTTGTCTTATATGAGAATTGCTACCCCAGCTTTCTTTTGAGGTCCATTGGCATGAAAAATGGTTCTCCATCCCTTCACTTTCAGTCTGGATGTATCTTTAGGTTCAAAGTGAGTCTGTTGTAGACAGCATATGGATGGGTCATGTCTTTTTATCCAGTCTGCAACCATGTGGCATTTTATGGGAGCATTCACATTGAGAGTGATTGTTGAGAGATATGATTTTAATGTCATCATGTCTGTGAAGTCCTTGTTTCTAATTTCTGTTCTTTATCATTCTTCGGGTCGTTCTTCTTTTATAGCCCCCCCCCCTTAATATTTCTTGCAGGGCTGGCTTGGTGGTCACATGTTCTTTCAGTTTCTGCCAGTCTTGGAAGCTTCTTGTTACTCCATCCATTCTGAATAACAGCCTTGCTGGATACAGTATCCTTGGCTGCATGTTCTTCTCATTTAGTGCTCTGAATATGTCTTGCCAGCCCTTTCTGGCTTGCCAGGTCTCTGTGGACAGGTCTGACGTTATTCCGATGTTTCTCTTTCTGTATGTAAGAAATCTCTTCCCCCTCGCCACTTTCAAGATTGATTCCTTGGATCTAAGATTTGCAAATTGTACGTGGTGTCAGCCTGTTCTCCTTGATCTTGGGAGGGGTCTTCTCTGCCTCTTGGACACGAATGCTTGTTTCCTTCCCCAGATTAGGGAAGTTCTCAGCTACAATTTGCTCAAATTTATCTTCTAGACCTCTCTGTTTCTCCACCTGCTTGGGGATCCCAATAATTCTGATATTGGAAGGTTTCATTTAGTCAGTAATCTCCCTCAGTAATCTCCCTCAGTTTAGTTTCTTGAAACTGGATTTGTTTTTCCCATGCCACCTCTTTTTCCTTCTTTTCTATCATCTTATCCTCTAACTCACTAATTCGTTCTTCTGCCCCGTCTACCCTTGCAGTTAGAGGATCCAGTTTAGACTGCATTTCATTCATAGCATTTTTAAGTCCCCCCAGATTAGTTCTTATTTCAGCCCTTAGAGATTCTATATTTTCGTTAATATTTTTCTCAAGCCTATACATCATCTTGATAATTGTTACTCTGAAATCTATTTCTGACGTTTTGGTTATATCCATATCCGTTAGTTCTGTGGCAGAGGCCGCAGTCTCTGTTTCTTTCCTTTGTTGGGGGTTGCTCCTGTTTGTCATTCTGATGAGGTGTGGTTGCAGGAATGTACAGAGTCCCAAATTATTGACCGGGACCCAAGCAAGATGCTCCTGTTTTATAGGGACCTTAAGGATATGGGCTTCTTGTTCTTCCAGCCTGCCCTCTGGGGGAGGGGTCTGCCATGCTGATACTCAGGCAACCCTGTTTGGGGAGAGTTGCCCTGCCCCCTGGGGGGGGGTTGGGCTCAGTGAGAACCAGTTTTTTGGGGGCTTTTGTTCTCTGGCAGTTTTCCCTGGCAGCTTTCTGCATCTCTTCTGAGAGTCAGAGCAGAAGTGACCATATCCAAACCTCTGTCTCAGAACAGAAACATTGCAATCTTCTCCTCACTGAGCTCTCCAGGCCACACTGACTGTTTCTGCCTGTGCTGCTAAAAACCCACAGCGTCCTGGGTTGTGCGCCCCACAGCTGCTCTCCCAGTCCTCGCTCCCAGGGCTGGGCATGTCTCTGCCCTTGGTGCTTCTAAAAGTGCCAGCCACCCCCAGTTCGCCTGCATACTCTCGAGCTCCAGGATTCAGTCTGGGGGGCAGTGTCCTAAAGACCTTTCCTTGCTGCTTCCGGTCTGCGAGTCTGTGCCCTGTCCCCAGCGTAGGAGGGTGCAAGTCCACAGAGGCTCCCTACGCCTTCCGTTTATCTTCTGATATCTGCCCGCACTCTCGGCTCCCAACTTCATACCTTGAGACCAACCACTGGAGAAGTTCTGTTTGTAGAGATCCAGATATATCTTCTTACATCTCAGGCTGATTTCGTTGGTGTTCGGAATGGTCTAGTAGATATCCAACTCTGTTCAGAGGACCGGTTGAAATAGGGTCCCCTACTCCTCTGCCATCTCTCCCCCCCTCCCCCTTTCTTATATTTTTTTTTTCCTCTTCGGCATCAGGCTTAGTTTTTTGTTCATTTGTTGGCTTGTTTCTTTCTTTCTTTTTCTAATTTTTTGGATCAGGCTTTTTTCCCCCCCAGTTTCTTTTTCTTTGGAATCAGGCTTATACTTTTTGATTTGTTTGCTTGCTTACTTGCTCCTTTTCCTTTTTTCTTAGATTGGGCTTTTTTTTCCCTTTCTTTCTTATCAGGCCTATCTTAACAAACAAACCCAAGTACAACAACTTAGAGGACCAAACACATCCCACTGCAAGCAAGGAGGAGCTCTGCAGAGGTCTGACTTGTGGGAAAGAGCAGCCAAAACACAATAGCAGAGTGCACACAGCATACACCAGAAACACTTCCTGAAGCACCAGGCCCTGGACAGTGTAAGACCCCTTCTTAATATAGTATTCCTTTCAGAATAAGGAAATATAATGAGCTTTCATAATATGTAAAAGACAGAAACCTGGACATAATGACAAGATGGACAAATTCTCCCCAGAAGAAATATCAAGAAGAAACCACAGCCAGGGATTTGCTCAAAACAGGTATAAATAATATATCTGAACAAGAATTAAGAAAAACAGTCATAAGAATACTAGCTGGGCTTGAAAGAAGCATAAAAGACACTAGAGAAGCCCTGACTACAGATATAAAAGACCTAAAAACTAGGCAGGCCAAAATAAAAAATGCTATAACTGAGATGTAGAATTGACTGGATGTAATCACGACAAGGATGGAAGAGGCAGTGGAACGAATAGGTGATATACAAGATAAAATCATGGGAAATAATGAAGCTGAAAAGAGGGAAAGAAAACTATTATATCACAAAATAGACTTAGGGAACTCAGTTGTTCCACAAAGTGCAATAATATCCGTATCATAGGAGTCCTAGAAGAAGAGAGGGAAAAAGGGGTAGAAGGTCTGTTTGAACAAATTATAAACGAGAACTTCCCTAATCCAATGAAGGAAACAGGCATTCAAGTCAAAGAGGCACAGAGAACTCCCCTCAAAGTCAACAAAAGCAGGTCAACACCAAGATATGTCATAGTGAAACTTGCAAAGTACAAAAGTAAAGAGATAATTCTGAAAGCAGCTAGGGACAAAAGGTCCTTAACCTACAAGGGTAGACACATAAGGTTAGCAGCAGACCTGTCCATAGAGACCTGGCAGGCCAGAAGAGAGTGGCATGGTATATTCGATGTGCTGAATGGGGAAAATATGCAGCCAGGAATACTATATCCAGCAAGGCTGTCATTCAGACTAGAAGGAGAGAGAGAGTTTTCAAGACAAAAACTAGAGTTCATGAACACTAAACCAGCTCTGCAAGAAATACTAAAGAGGACTCTGAGTGGGAAAGAGAGACCAAAAGCAACAAAGACTAGAAAGGAACAGAGACTGTCTACAGGAAAAGCACCTTACAGGTAATACAGTGGCACTAAATTCATATCTATCAATAATTCTCTGAATTTAATGGACTAAATGCTCCAATCAAAAGACGTAGGGTATCAGAATGGATAAAATTTTGAAAGAAAAATCCACCATCCTAGAATTCTGTGTCCGGTGAAGTTATTCTTCAAAAGGGAAAGAGAAGTAAAGAATTCTCAAACAAGAACTGAGGGAATCTGTCACCTGTAGACCTGTTCTAAAGAAACTTTAAGTTCTTCTGAAAGAAAGAAAATGATGTAGGTCAAAAACTCAGGTCTGCAATGAAGAAAATAAAAGATTAGAAATGGAATAGATGAAGATACAAGAAAGTCATTTATTTTTCTTCTTCTTAACAGATCTGACAGTTTATTCAAAATAACAATAGCAGCAACATATTGGATGATTATAGCTTATGAATAAATGAAATGCATGACAGCAGTATTCTAAGGAATGGGATTAAGAAATTGGGGATATTCTGCTATAAGGCACCTGCACTACCCATGAAGCAGTATAGTGTTACTTGGAAGTAGACTTAGTTTGGTTATAAATGTGTATTGCAAATCTTGGGGAAACCATTAAAAAATATTTTTAAAAAATTTTAAAAAATTTAAAGAAATGTAATTGACATACTATGAGAGGAAAGAATCAAATTGTACAAAAATGCACAATTAAAATCAGAGAAGGCAGAAAAAGACAAAAAAGGAAGCAAAAAACAAGAACAATGAATAGAAAACAGTTACAAATATGGTAGATATTAATCCCACTGTATCAATAATCACTTTAGACATGAAAGGTCTAAATACACCAATTAAAAGACAGGTATTTAAAATTTTTCAAAGAAAATTTAAAAAATCTGTCTCTCTGGGTTAGAGAAATATTTCTTAAATAAGATACAAAAAGTAGGGGGCACCTGGGTTGCTCAGTCAGTTAAGCATCTGCCTTCGGCTCAGGTTGTGATCCCTGGTCCTGGGGTAGAGGGAGAAGCAGGCTCCCCACTGAGGAGGAAGCCTGAAGAAGGGCTCAGCCTGCTTCTCCCTCTACCTTTTCCCCCTGCTCATGTGCATGTGCAATCCCTCTCTCTTTCTCTCTCACTCTCAAATAAATAAATACAATCTTTTAATAAATAAGTAATTTTTAAGACACAAAAAACATTAACATAAAAGATTGACAAATTCAGCTGTATTAAAATTAGAACTTCTGTTTATCAAAAGTTGCCTTAGAGAAATTGAAGACAAGCCACAAACTGGCAACATTTATGTTCAGTACATATGACTGATAAATAATTAGTGTTTAGACTATATACAAATCTACAAATCAGTGAGAAAAAGACAGTCCAGTCAAAAAATGAGTGGAAGGCGGTGCCTGGGTGGCTCAGTCGTCAAGCATCTGCCTTCGGCTCAGGGCGTGATCCCAGAGTCCTGGGATCGAGCCCCACATCAGGCTCCTTCACTGGGAGCCTGCTTCTTCCTCTCCCACTCCCCTTGCTTGTGTTCCCTCTCTCACTGGCTGTCTCTCTCTGTGTCAAATAAATAAATAAAATCTTTTTTAAAAAATGAGCAGAAGAAATACATAGTGGTCACAGAAGAGGAAACATACAAGAACACTAAACAGACATATACCTTTATTAGTGACGACAGTAAGATACAAGTTTATACCTTTTAGATGAGCTACAGTTACGTCTGTTAATAACAAAGGTTGTAGAGGATCTGGATCATTTTATACTCTATTGGTTATAAGTATTAATTGAAACAGCTACTTTAGAAAACACTTGGGCACTGTCTTGTAAAAATAAACATTTGCATAACTTTTTATCTAAAAGTCCCATTCTTCTGTGTATACATACTGTACAACCAACAGGAACAGTTGCCCATGTACATACAGTAGGATGTATGTATAAGAATACTCAGAGCAGCAATATTAGCAAAAAAAAAGAAAGAAAAAGTCTAGAAACAACCCAAATGTCCATCATTTGGAGAATGGATAAATAAATTGTGTCATATTCATACAATGGAATTTTATTTAGTACTAAAAGTGAACAAACTAAAGAGATCAACTCCCATCACATCAGCGTGAGGAGCTCCATGGACCTGAATCCCACTGAAACTGATTAAATATTTAAAATATCATTTAAAGTCTCTGGAAACATTCCTTAGGTGATACAGCAAATGAAGAGCCATATATTCAAGAAAATCTGCTAAAATTGAATAAGAAGTGAGTCTGTGGTATTTGAACTAAGACTGATCCCTCCCTCCGTTCAGTTCAGTGAAACCAAAATTCCCTTCCAGACTGGTACAACCAAGACCACAGGGTTCTTTCTACCCCCAGCTCCTAGTCAGAAGGCTTATTTCCCAGGGGGAGCAGGACACCAGCATTTTTCATCCTACCCTCAGTTACTTGCAGAGGCTAAGTTCTCTGCAAGTGCAGTTGAGAGGTGGGCGCTCCCTTCTTGTCCCCCAGACCTCACTTATAGAATGGAGACTCTGCTTGGGGTCCGTGCCACTGAGAATACTGAAACCTTGATTTCTCTCCTCCCAGCTCATAAGGCTTTGCTTCCATTCCACCTTGTAAGAGGTGAAATGATCACCTCTTAGAATAGGGGTGTCACTCAGAGCCCTACTCCCAGCTTCTGGAGCCGGGTAACAGATTTTTCATGGGGGAAGAAGCAGGTGGTAAAACAAATAGCTCCTAATGTTTTTGTAAGGAAGCTGACTTCATTTTAAACAGCATAGAAAAGCTCAAGCCTAAGGGTGCTCTGAAAAACAAGTGGAGGTTGTGGTGAAAAGTAATTGGGAGATGATTAATAGGTTCAGTGAAGATAACAGGCTTAACTGTGGGCTGGCTAGTTTTCAGAAGAGCATGAAGGAAAGACAGCTGGAAGGAGCACTACCGGGTTCATAAAAAATATTAAACACTGATCATGGGAACAATTCCTCAGAGAGCCCAAATTTGATTGTATTATTGTCCAGAGCAATCTATGTCTCATGCATTCTTGGAAATAGTAAAGCAGTCAGCTGACAATTAGTGGATCTTAACACCTTGGTATGGTCAGGAAAAGAGACCAGGAGGGCTACCAAAACTATTGTCATCCCAGTGATTGTGGGCATACCTAAAGCTGTGCCTCCCTGAGGAGCAACATCAGAGGCTTAACATACATAGAAAACAAAAAGTAAAATGGTAGATGTAAGTTCAGCCATATCAATACCACCATCAAATGTGAATGTATCAATCCAATCAAAAGTTAGAAATTGTCAGACTTAATTTTTTTTTTAGGTTTTTAATTTCAGTTAGTTAATATACAGTGTTATTTCAGGTGTACAATATAGTGAATCAACAATTCTGTACATTACTCAGTGCTTATCACAAGTGCCCCCCTTAATTCCTATCACCTATTTAACTCATCCTCCCCACATGACCATCAGTTTATTCTCTGTTTCTTGATTTGTCTCTCATTCTTTTTTTCCCCTTTGCTCCTTTGTTTTATTTCTTAAATTCCACATATGAGTGAAATCGGTATTTGTCTTTCTCTGACTTATTTCACTTAGCATTATACTCTCTAGCTCCATCCATGTCATTGCAGATGGCAAGATTTCATTCTTTTTTATGGCTGAATAATATTCCTGTGTGTGTGTGTGTGTGTGTGTGTGTGTATGTACACACTCCATCTTCTTTATCCATTTAGCTGTCGATGGACACTTGGGCTTTTTCCGTATCTTCGCTATTGTCAGTAATGCTGCTATAAACATAGGGGTGCACATATCCCTTTGAATTAGTGTTTTTGTATTCTTTGGGTGAATACTTAGTAGTGCAATTGATGGATCATAGAGTAGTTCTATTTTTTACTTTTTGCAGAACCTCCATACTGTGTTCCACAGTGGCGGCACCGATTTGCATTCCCACCAACAGTGCAAGAGGGTGCCTTTTTCTCCACATCTTCCCCTGTTGTTTCTTGTGTTTTGTATTTTAGCCACTCTGACAAGTGTGAGGTGATACCTCAGTATAGTTTTGATTTGCATTTCCATGGTGGTAAGTGATAATGAACATCTTTTCATGTGGTCGGACTAGATTTAAAAACAAGATCTAACTATTTGCTGTTAACAGGAGATAGTTTAGATGCAAAAACAAACCATCAAAAAGCGAAAGTAAAAAGATGGGAAAAGGTATACAAACAACCACCACAAGAAATCTGTAGTGGCTCCTAAGTATTTTATTCCTTTTGCTGCTATTGCAAATGGAATTATTTTCTTAATTTCCTTTTTGGTTTATTCATTGCTAGTATATAGAAATAGAAGATTTTTATGTGTTGATTTTTTTATCCTGTAACTTTGATAAATTCATTTGTTCTAATGGTTTTTAGTGATTTTCTTAAGATTTTCTGCATATAAGATCATGTCTTCTTTGAATAGAAATAATTGTACTTGCTCCTTGTCTAATTGGGTGACCTTTATTTCTTTATCTTGCCTAATTGCTCTGTCTAGAACTTCCAGACACGTGTTGAACGTAAGTGTTGAAAACAGGCAGGCATCCTTTCCTTGTTCCTAATCTTACTGTTAAAGCTTTCAGTCCTTACCCTTGAGTGTAGTTCTCTCTCATTTTTCATATATGCCCTTTATAGAAGGTACTTTCTGTTCCTAATTTACTGAATTTTTTTTTATCATGCGAGGGTGTTGGATTTTGTCAGGTGCCTATTTTGGGCTCATTGAAATGATCATGTGGGGTTTTTTCTTTGATGCTGTTAATGTGATGTAATATGTGGATTGATTTTCGTATCTTGAACCACCATTGCATTCCAGGAATAGAACTCCTTTGGCCATGGTTTATAATCCTTTTAACATGCTATTGAATTCTGTTTGCTAGTGTTTTGTTGAGAATTTTTACATCAATATTAGCAAAGGTTATTGGCCTGTAGTTTTCTTCTAATGCCTTTATCTAGCTTTGGCATCAGGGTAATACCGGTCTCTTTAGGGTGATTTCAGACTTGTTCCCGTCTCTTCAATTTTTGGAAGAGTTGGAAGAGTATTGGTGTAAATTCTTATTTAAATGGTAGAATTCTCTAGTGAGGCCTGGGCTTGTGTTTGTTGGACACTTTTTTTTTTTATCGCTGATTTAATCTCCATACTTGTTTGGGTATTTTCTGTTTTTTCTTGGGTTCATTTTGCTAGTTTGTTTCTAGTTATTCATCCATTTCATCCAGGTTATCCAATTTTTTGGCGTATAATTATTCATAATATTCTCTCAATTTTTCTTATTTCTGCAAAATCAGTAGTAATGTCCCCATTTTCATTACTGATTTTAGTAATTTAACTTAACTTTTTGTTCTTTTATTATAGTCTAACTCAAGGTTTATATTTTGTTGATCTGATTTTCCTTGTTGTTATTCTATTCTGTTTTCTTCATCTCCATTTAAATCTTCATTATTTTCTCCCTTATGCCAGCTTTCAGTTTAGTTTGCTCTTCTTTTCTGTAACTCCTTAATGTGCACAATTGATTTGAGATCTTTCTTCTTTGTTAATGTACACATTTATAGCAATAAATTTCCCAGTAGACAGTGTTTTTACTGTGTCCCATAAGTTTTAATATGTTGTGATTTTATTCCCATTCTTCTCGAGATATTTTTCTAGTTTCCCTTGTGATTGCTTCTTTGACCCATTGGTTATTTGAAGAGTGTGTTAATGTCCACAATATTTGTGAATTTTCTAGTTTTTCTTCTCATTTCTAGCTTTATCCCACTGTTATTAGAAAAAAATATTTTGTATAATTTCAACCTTTAAATTTATTAAGATTTGTTTTTTAAACTATCTTATGGTCTATTCTGGAATGTTTCATGTGCACTTGCAAAGTATGTATATCCTTATATTCTTAAGTGAACAGTTCTGTATATCTGTTAGGTCTAATTGGTATATAGTGTTATTCATGTTACCTAATTCCTTATT
This sequence comes from Ailuropoda melanoleuca, assembly GCF_002007445.2. Taxonomy (NCBI): domain Eukaryota; kingdom Metazoa; phylum Chordata; class Mammalia; order Carnivora; family Ursidae; genus Ailuropoda; species Ailuropoda melanoleuca. The sequence goes on along the minus strand of NC_048224.1, from coordinate 63,514,704 downwards.
AATCTGCTTGGTGGTGGTTCTGTTTACTGTTAAAAGTAGAATATTGAAGTCTCTTATTGTAGAACTGCCTTTTCCCTTCAACTGTATCAATTAAGCAGGTTTTTTTAAAGTGTATAAAGAGTAAGAGTGCATTTTTTTCTAATATGTGTGTATATATACACACATATATATATGTAAATAAAATATGGTCTGCAAGGGTATCACCAAATTGCTGATAGTACACTCTTGCCTTTTGGCATTATCAGTTTTTATATTTTCTTTTTGTTCTTGAAATTTTCTAATTCATCTGCAAAATATATTACTGGTATAAAAAAGAAAAAAATTTAAACGCTTCTTATATCTACATTTAAAAGGTAAGTGAAGCAAGAAGAGGCAATTAGATTTTTAAATAACACTGTTGACCAGCAGTGAGAATGCAGTATCATATAAGTCAAGAGGGGCACCTGGGTGGTTTAGTTGGTTAAGTGTCTACCTTCAGCTCAGGTCATGATCCCAGGGTCCTGGGATCAAGCCCCACATCAGGCTGCCTGCTCAGCAGGAAGCCTGCTTCTCCCTCTGCCCGCCACTCCCCTTGCATGTGCACGCACGCTCTGTCTCTCTTTATAAATAAATAAAATCTTTAAAAAACATAGATAGATAGATAGATAGATAGATAGATAGATAGATAGATAGAGGAAATGTTTGGTCAGTAGTTTGGGTGTTCCAGAAAGGTCCAGTAGAATGATAACTGGAAAGAGGTATTGGATTTGGTCACTAGAATGAGTCATTAGGACCTTAGGTCGGTTTCAAGAGAGTGGTGGGCAGTTAAAGAGAATTAGAAGTACTGAAAACAGCAGGTATAGATTGGTTTTTCTAAAAATTTTGTTTCTAAAGGGGACAAACAGAGGATGATATTATAGGAGAAAACAAAGGATAATGGAAGAATTCTTTAGAAATATTTTATAGCGAAACAAGTCTTGGTTATCAGAAAGTCAGTGCTGTGTCCTGTACTGTAATTTATGCTCATTTTTTCATATAAGTGTTTCAAGTGGAGATTGTAAAAATTGATCATCATCCTCAAATGTTAATATATTGTATACTTGTAAATAATATGTAATAGTGTTTGTTTTCTCTTCACCTAATTTAGTGGTTCACTTCCTTGATCTTCATTAAACATCTGTATTATCTTCTTCATCAACTATTACTCTTGTGTTTAATGTCATCAAAGAATTCTCCCTTTTTCAGTTGAATCTAGTTTTTGCTTTACCTTATTTTAGCCACAGACCTATGCTATTCTTCTAATCAAGTTCAAAGTTTATGTAGCTTTTTTCTTTGTTTCATTGTTGTTTTTATGCAACCTTTGATTTAACCAATTTAGGTTCTTATAACGTTTGCACTTTTATTAATTGCATTGGAATGCAGTTAAACTCTATCAGAAGGCATTTAGCTAAATCAAGAATTCAGTAATTTGCAGGCCAAATAATACATCCTTTATGCATATGATGTACTTCATCTTTATTTTTCATCATGGGTAAGAAAAATAATAATCTTGGTTGCATTCCTGCGGATCATAGTGAGCAGCAAAACAAGGAAAACCAAAGCCAACCCAATGACCCATGACCTTCATGTATAAACAGAAAGAAACAAAACAATCTTGAGATTTATTAGATCCTAAACTTACTTTTGCCTGGTATGTATCTTTCAAACCTTTTTGCAAATAATATACTTTGCTAATAATAATTGTAATAGTAATTGATGGAGATGTAAATCATTTCCTCATTCTTCTTTCAAGTGGATGCTAGATGCTTATTCTTCATTTTCTCCTGGGTTTGGGGGAGATCAGTGTCATCCTTAATTCCCCGTTGCATACTCTAAATACCGTAAAAGCATGCTCCTTTGAGATCTAGGTTATGTGGTTGAAACACCATTTTCCCTTATTTAGGTTTTTTTACATTGAAGTTGCTGTTTTCTTTTTTTTTATTATTATGTTACATTAGTCATCATACAGTGCATCATTAGTTTTTGATGTAGTGTTCCATGATTCATTGTTTGCGTATAACACCCAGTGCTCCAGGCATGTGCTAAGTTGCTGTTTTTTACTAAATTTCTTTAACCTACAGTTCTTTGGTTCTCAATTCCGGTGACCTGTATTCTTATTCACATCCCATGTCCATTACCTGGAATTGCTCCAGTTTAGAAATTGCAAATTACAGAAGCCCACTCTCTGGCAACTAAGTATCAATTATCCTTCCACTTTACCCACTTCCTAATACCCAATACACCTATTCTTGACCTCAGAAAAGCTTCTAATCTCAATAATTCCATTATTCCCAAACTCTCACCTCTTCTGGATTTTCTTCCTTTTGTGTAGCTACATGGTTTGTCATTTTGTCACTCACTAATAATTGCTTTCAAATATCTTTCTCCTTTGTTCTTATTGAACCTAGCCTGCTAAGAACTATTGGGAGAAAATCACATGGTTCTGCAGGTTGGAGCCACTAAATTCATGTTCTTCACCTGGATTGTCTAAAGCATTTCCACATCCCTAATTAGCTTTCTCCCACCATCTCTAGTTTTGTCATTGTTTTTCTCTGTGCTTCCTTCTCTGAAATTTATAAGTAGTCTTATGTCTTTACTATCTTGAAAAATCCCTAACATGATATTTTTCTCTCTGGCTGTTCTCTTATCAGCCAGATTTCAGCTGTCTGTCCTCCTTCCTTTACAACTCACTACTCCTTGGTGCACCACAACCTGGCTGCTTCTCTCACCTCTCTACTGAGTATTATTTTTCACATTACCAGTGACTTTCAAATTGCCAAGACCAGTGGCTGTTTTTTCTGCCTGCTTCTTAATTGGTCTTTTAATAGCATTTACTCCCTTCTTGAAGCTTTGTTCTCCCTGTATTCATTACTTCTCAGTTGCTTTCACGGTTCCTCTTCTTCCTATGCTCCCTTCAGCTCTGCTCACTTTATACATAATTCCTGAATGATTTTATTGTCACTCATGACTGCAACTAGTTAAGTGACTGTTACTTTAGATATTTTTGTCTTTTTTTTTAAAAGATTTTATTTATTAATTTGACAGAGAGACAGCCAGCGAGAGAGGGAACACAAGCAGGGGGAGTGGGAGAGGAAGAAGCAGGCTCCCAGTGGAGGAGCCTGATGTGGGGCTCGATCCCAGAATGCCGGGGTCACGCCCTGAGCCGAAGGCAGATGCTTAACGACTGCGCTTCCCAGGCGCCCCAAGATATTTTTGTCTTTAGCCTCAAACTCTGTTGGCCACTAGAAGCACATATCTTAGCTGCCCGTTAGACACTTGTGTGTTGTGCCCACAGGCATCAAGAACTTAACATGTCTGAAAATGAATTCATCTTCTTTCCCATCAAGTCTTTTCTTTCCCTGTATCTTTTTTGTGATGGGACAACCTTGATCACTTCCCTAAGTCACTCACAGTCTTTTGGGAGTTTTCATAGATATCTCCATCTCCATCTCCCTCATCTTTTGTATCCAGTTCATCACCAAGATCTGCCTCCTTAATTTCTCTTTTATTTGTCTTTCTCTATTCTTATTTCCTTTGCCTTATTTTAGGCTCCCAGCACTTCTCCCTGGATTTTTGTAACAACCTCCTTTCCTTCAATGTAGACATCTTTTTACCCATACCAACAATTGATCCTCCTACTTAAAATTATTTAGTGTTTCCCATAACTTTTAGCCTAACACTCAGAGCCCTTGTTGCTCTGACTTGTGCCTACTTCTCTGTATCGTTCCCTTTGCTTCATTCATACAGAGCAACTTAAAAACCAACTCTTTTGTAATAAAGGTATGTATGTAACAAAGCAGCAATATATCCTTGTTATGAGAAGTACACTTAAATTTTATTTGGAGAAATGTTCTTAAAAATAGTCAAATTTACAAACCTAAAGGCACCCTACAGAATAGGAGAAGATATTTGCAAATGTCTTGTCAGATAAAGAGCTAGTATCCAAAATCTATAAAGAGCTTATCAAACTCAGCATCCAGAAAAACAAAAAATTCAGTCAAGAAATGGGCAGAAGATATGAACAGACATTTCTCCAAAGAAGATATACAAATGGCCAACAGACAACATGGAAAAATGCTCAGCATCACTGGGCATGAGGGAAATACAAATCAAAACCACAATGAAATACTACCTCACTCTGGTCAGAATGGCTAAGATTAATAACTCAGGAAAACAGATGTTGGTAACACAGCGAAAGGGGAACTCTCTTACACTGTTGGTGTGAATGCAAACTCGTGCAGCCACTCTGGAAAACAGTATGGAGGTTCCTCAAAAAGTTAAAAATAGAGCTACCTATGACCCAACAATTGTACTACTAGGTATATATCTAGAGGATACAAACAATGAGTCAAAGGGGCACATGCACCCCAATTTTTATAGCAGCAATGTCCACAATAGCCAAACTATGAAAAGAGCCCAGACGTCCATCGACAGATGAATGGATAAAGAAGATGTGGTGAATTTATACAATGAAACATTATTCAGCCATCAAAAAGTCTGAAATCTTGCCATTTGCAATGGCGTGGATGGAACTAGAGTGTATTATGCTAAGCAAAATAAGTCAGTCAGAGGGGCGCCTGGGTGGCACGGCGGTTAAGCGTCTGCCTTCGGCTCAGGGCGTGATCCTGGTGTTATGGGATCGAGCCCCATATCAGGCTCCACCGCTATGAGCCTGCTTCTTCCTCTCCCACTCCCCCTGCTTGTGTTCCCTCTCTCGCTGGCTGTCTCTCTCTCTGTCTCTGTCGCATAAATAAATAAAATCTTTAAAAAAAAAAATTAAAAAAAATAAATAAATAAGTCAGTCAGAGAAAAGCAAATACCAGATGATTTCTTATGTGGAATTTTAGAAACAAAGGAACAAACAAAGGATGAACATAAGGAAAGGGAAGGAAAAATAAGAAAATAGGACGGCAACCATAAGAGACTCTTAACTATAGGGAATAAACTGAGGGTTGCTGGAGGAGTGGTGGGTGGAGGGTGGGTGGTAGGCATTAAGGAGGGCACTTGAAGTAATGAGCACTGGGTGTTATATTCAACCGATGAGTCACTGAATTCTACCTCTCAAACTAATCATACATTTTATATTAATTAAGTCGAATTTAAATTAAAATTTTTTTTAAATACTCCAATTTCTTATGACTTTTTCTCATGGTTATTTTAGCAGGCTGCTTATTTTAGGTGAATATTATGTTTGTTGTATTCCTTTTACATTGTAATTTTAGTGAATTTTGGCATCTTCAGAATTAAAAGGTTGCTGAAAATGTGTTTAGGAGTACCATAATATGTCTTTATGCTATTAGAACATTATGTTATGTTAGAAAACTAAAATTTTGTGGTCAGGCATACTTTTCTTTTTGCCTAATTGGCCAGTGTGCTTAATTAAGTGTATTGTTCTGTTATAATGTGTACCTCATACATATTATATAATGTCTTAGAACAAATGCTGTTAAAATAGCATAGAGGGTGTACGGTGTCTGGCTACTTTACAAATTTTTTCAGAGTACTTTATTTTGATTCATTTGGTCATACAGAGCTGCATTTTTATTTAGCTGGCCAAACCAAGGCAGGAGGCACAGAATTGGATGAAAGATATTCTAAGATTGGCCTTTTTTTTAACCTCACTTGCAGGTATTGCAGTGGAAATATAAGAAAGATTGCTAAAAAGCCAGCCCAAACAACAGTGAAGGAGGGGACTGCCCAGATCCTCAAGAGCTACAACATAAATTTCTAGCCCTCTCTCCAAAGACTGGACATAAGCCTGCTATCTACTGCTGTTCCATTTCTCATAAATCCAAGCTAAATACATTAGGCCAAATTTAGAAAAATTAATATTAAAATATTTCATGAAGTATAAAGTTATCTGTCCACCACCATAACCTCTCTAACCAAAACACTTGTTACTCTCTTCTTAGCTCACTCTATTCCAGCTACACGACCATCTTGCTTTACCTCACACAACAAATATGCTCCTACCCTAGGGCGTTTGTACTGATGTTCCCTTTGCCAGAAATACATTGTCCAGATATCTCTTGGCTAATCCCTCCCTGTTTGCTTCAATTGCTTTAACAATGAAGAAATGTAATGTCACACCACACACACCCCCATCCATTCATTCTGCAGCCCTTTTAATTGCTCTTACCTTGTTCAGGTTTTTCTCATAGCGCTTACCACAATCTAATGTGTACGCTATCTGATTTACTTATCTTCTAAGTTTATTGCTTATTGTCTGTGTTCCACCCCTAGAATGCCTGTTCCAGGACAGCAGGGATTTTTGTCTCTTGTACTCACTGACATAGACCGAATGCCCAGAAAAGTACTTGATACATAGTAGGTATTCATTAACAAGAGTTTGTAGTAGACCTCCAAGAAGAGATGGTGAGTAAGCAGTTAGATATATGAGTAAGAAAGTAAACAGAACCAAAAGTGTAAATTTAAGACTTTTCAATAAATTCATGCTATTTAAAGCTAAGAGACTTGATGAGACTGCAAAAATGAGTTTAGATAGAAAAAATAAGCAGTAAAAGGAATGAGCCCTGAGGTGTTCTGGCATTTAGAGTTGGAGAGATGAGGGAGAAAGCAGTAAAAGAAACCGAGTAGGGGCAGTTTAAAAAAAGGAAAACCAGTAAAGTAGTGTTACGAAGTGCAGGAAAGTGTTTCATGGAGGAAGGAATAATCAACCATGAAAAGTGTCAATGACAAGTAAAACAGGGAGTAAGAATTGACCATTGAAGGTGGTGTGGGGAAGATGGCAGAGTAGGAAGATATTGAGTTCACCTCTCCCTATAAACAGACCAAGGCTGCAACTACATGTAGAGTAACTCTGAAAACGGCCTGAAGACTAGTAGAATAGCTATTCCACAGCTAAAGACATGACAGGAAAGCCAAATCAAGACAAGTGGTTTGGGGCAGAGACATGATTCAGGGGGAATCAAATCCCCAGCATAGAAAATTACAAGCCAAAAGGATATCAAAGGCACAGAGGTTCACCCTGGGGAAAGACGGGATTAAGTCCCACATCAGGCACCCCCTCCCTGGGGATCTGCATCAGGAAGGCAAGCCCCCATAACATCTGGCTTTGAAAATCAGCAGAGCTTAACTCCCTGAGACTTCTTCAGCTTTTTGGAATAGTTTGAGTTTATCTTTTCAGAGAACCAGCTCTTAGTTATATTGATCTTTTCTTAAGTTTCTATTTCATTTATTTGTCTGATCTTTATCATTTCTTTCCTACCACTAACTCTCACCACTTTTATTCAACATAGTACTAGGAGTGCTAGCCACAGCCGTCAGACAAAAAAAAAGAAAGAAAAGACACCCAAATTGAAAAAGAAGTAGTAAAATTGTCCCTATTTGCAGATGACATGGTACTGTATATGGAAACTGTAAGGACTCCACCAAAAAACTGTTAGAACTAATAAGTGAATTCAGTAAAGTCACAGGATACAAAATTAATATACAGAAATCTGTTGCATTTCTCTTCCCTAATTAAAATTCCAATAGCATTTTTTCACAGAACTAGAACAAATGATCTTAAAATTTGTATGGAACCATGAAAGATCCATAATAGCCAAACAGTCTTGAGAGAACAGCAGAGCTAGAGGTATCACACTCCCAGATTTGAAACTATACTGCAAAGTCGTAGTAATTGAAACAGTATGGTACTGGCACAAAAATAGATACATAGATCAATGGAACAGAATAGAGAGCCCAGAAATAAACCCACATTTATATGGTCAATTAATCTATAGCAAAGAAGACGAGATTACAAAATAGGGAAAAGACAGTTTCTTTAAATGGTGTTGGGAAATCTGGACAACTATATGCAAAAGAAAGAAACTGGACCACTATCTTATGCCACATACAAAAATAAAATGGATTGAAGACCTAAATATGATACCTGAAACCATAAAATTCCTAAAAGAAAACATAAGTGATAAATTTTTGGACATTGGTCTTAGCGATATTGTTTTGGATCTGTCTCCTCAGGCAAAGACCACAAAAGTAATAATAAACAATTGGGACTACAGCAAACTAAAAAGCTTTCACAGCAAGGACAGGACACTACAACAAAATGAAAAGATAGCCTACTAAATGGGAAAGATATTTGCAAATGATATATCTGATAAGGGGGTAATATCCAATCTGATTAAAAAAGGGATAGAGGGCCTGAATAGACATTTTTCAAAAAAACAAACAAACAAACACACACATGGCCAGCAGGCACATGTCAAGATGCTGAACATCACTAATCACCAGAGAAATGCAAACCAAAACCACAGTGACATCACTGTACACCTGTCAGAATGGCTAGTATCAAAAAGATAAGAAATGTAAGTACTGACAAGGATGTGGAATAAAGGGAACCCTTGTGCAATGTTGGTAGGAATGTAAATTGGTGCAACTACTATGGAAAACAGTATGGTGATTCCTCAAAAAATTAAAAATAGAAATACTATATTATCCAGTAATTTCACTTTTGGGTATCTACCTGAAGAATATGAAAATACTGATTTGAATAGGTATCTGCACCCCTGTGTTCATTGCAGCATCATTTACAATAGCCAAGATATGGAAGCAACCCAAATGTCCATCAGTGGATAAATGGATAAAGATGCAGTATATCTTGGGACAAATGGTAGCTACACTTGTGAACAAAGCATAATGTATAAACTTGTCAAGTCACTGTGTTGTACACCTGAAACTAATGTTACATTGCGTGTCAACTATACTCATAGAAAAAAGGGGGAGTAAAGGTGTGGTATATCTGTATACCACAATGGAATATTACTCAGCAATTTAAAAAAAATCTTGTCATTTACAACAACATTGATGGACCTAGAGGACATTAGGCTAAGTGAAAAAAGAGAAAGACAAGTAAAGTATGATTTCACTTCTATGTGTAATCTAAAAACCAAAACAGATGAATAAACAAAACAGAAACAGACTCATAAATACAAAAAACAAGTTGGTGGTTGCCAAAGGGGTGATGGATTATGGGATGGGTAAACAGATGAGGAGGGATTAGGAGGTACACACTTCCAGTTATCAAATAAGTAGGTCAGGGGAATGTAAAGCACAGCATAGGGAATAGTCAATAATACTGTAGTAACTTTGTATGGTGACAGATGGTAGCTACACTTGTGGTGAACATAATGTATGTTAAATGTTGAATCACTGTGTTGTACACCTGACACTAATATAATATTGTTTGCCAACTGCACTTTAGTTAAAAACAAAAAATTAAATGAATGGATTGACCACTGGATTTGACATCATGCGGGTTTATTGGTGACTTTCATAGGAACAGTTTTGGTGGGGTGGTGTAAAAGAAAGCCTAACTAAAGTCGTTTTTAATGGAAATGGGAAAAAAGAAAATGGAAGAAACAAAAATAGACACTGAGGGGTTTGACATAAAAGAAAGGAGAAAGTTGAAGCAGTAGATGAAAGTGGAAGTGAGAGCAAGAGAGGATTTTTTTTAAGACAGGAGAAACAATTGTATATGTGTGGACAGATGAGAGGAAAACTTGACAGTGCAGGAAAGAGAGAATTTCTAGGACAAAGTCCTAGAGAAGCCAAGAGAGGAGAGAGACTAATAACAGTGGAAACGTGGCATTAGAAAAGGCATACTACATGGAGGGAGCTTGTAGAAGTTATGTTTCTGTTTCTCAGCCAATTAAGAATCCAGCTGATCAGCTGACAATGAAGAACCGGTTGGGGTATTGGAGTTTTGCCAAGTAGTCTTCTAAAAACAGTAAGGTTTGAGAAGTGTAATATGATCACCAATAATCTTATTATAATCCCAGTTGGGGTCATTACTTGTGAATTTAAAATGAATCTAATGAACTGATTGTGGTTACTTTTCTCCATGTTCAGCTGTACAGTGTTGGGATGGAGAAGGCAGAGAGTTGGATCTAAAAGGGTTGGGGTCAGCCAAGAGCATATAACAAAGGGAAATAGAAGTAAGAAAATGATTATAATGGTTGGCCATCAAAGCTCACCGGGTGGGAAATTACAACATAAGAAGGCAAGTTATAATGAAAAGATGGTGGCATCAAACATATAGTAGGACCCAGTGGGATCAAGGGTTGGTAGGAGTTGGCATACAAAAATGAGGGAAAAAAGAACAGTGGTATTATTATGTGGCATAGTTGATAGTACAGGTCCTGGAATAGCACAGAAACTGAGTTTGGACGCTGACTCTGCCACTTAGTAGTAATGTGTCTGTGGGCAGTTATTTAAACTCTTCAAGCCTAAATTTCTTCATCAGTGAAACGGGAATGCTATTAGTACCTACCTCAAAGTGTAAAGATTCAGTAATGTAATATAAGTAGAGCGCTGAGTTCCTGGCATATAGGGAGCTCTGAAATTTTAGCTACTTCATAAAATTGTTATTCTTAGGGAAAATGCAAAAATATTGGCAGTCGTTACATCTGAATTCTCGAATTATGAGTGATTTTTAATTCTTTAATTCTTTTCTGTATCTTTTAAAGATTTTTCAATAAGCATTATTCCCAAAATTGGTCCCCCACCCCATTTGTGTTTTTAGTTGCATCTCAGCTTAAGTTTCAATGGTTAAAAACTGAAAACCAAACATTAATGAATTTATGTAGCTTTGGAAAACCAGAAGTGTCTGGGCTGAGATAATAGAGTGATCTTTTACCTTAAGAACTCTTTCTTAAGACAGAGAAAGCAGATGTTTGTAGCTCCTGTTTATGCTGCTACACTTCATAATCATTATTGGTAATAATAAAACTTAGTGCTACCATTACCCCATAAAAAATATCTGTTCCACCACTTGTTGGACTTTGATTTTAGCTCGATTCTTGAAAAGTGTTTTCCCACAATCAGGAGATCTCTTATAATATAAATCCCCTTAAGAATGAAGTCACAGCTTAACCCTCTGTTACTAAAAGACAAGTGCAAGCAAAAACATGTCACAGAAGAGATGTAGGAGTGTCGGAAGAGAGGAATAAGGCCAGTAAAAAGATACCATGGGAATTTTGCCCCATGCTGGTCCTGACTGTTCCTTAACTCTATATCTTGCATGCCTGTGTTTATACTTAAAACATAGGTTTTAAGCAAATAAATAAATAAGCCAAATTCAGTTTAACCTGTTGGCATTGATTGATAGTTTATTCTGAAAAGTAATTAAGATGACCATAGAATCTATTATGGTGCCTGTACCAAAGTTGTTTATGTTAGCCCGTGTCTTGTGGATTTATCTTGGACTTTTGGAATTCCACAAATGAATCTTAAATTTTAAAATGGTTGCAGTTAAAATACGTAGTTCTTATCTTTGCCACTATTATAGCTGTTGATTTGGGGCTAGTCTCCAAGTCTCTCTGAGAATGTTTCTAGCTCTGTAAAATTAGGTATAATTTCATTCTTTCTAATCAAATGTGGTAACAAAGAATTTTATAAGCTTGCTGGATAGTAAATTCACCTGGACCCCTTGTTAAAAATCTGAAGTTCTGTTCCTGCCTCCCCTGATGATGTTGGTTCCGAAGGTTTGAGGTAGGACCCTGGGATCAATCAATAACATCCTCTCCCTCCTTCTTTGTTATATTCCTAATCTACTTTCTGTCTCTATGAATTTGCCTATTCTAGATACCGCATGAGTGGAATCATACAGTATTTGTCCTTTTGTGTCTGACTTCTTTCAGTTAGCGTAATATTCTCAAGGTTCATTATGTTATAGCATATATTACTTCATTTTTTTAATGGCTGAGTGTATTCTATTTTATGGATATGACATTCTTTTTTCATTCATCAGTTGATGGTTGTTTCTACTTTTTGGTTATTATAGATAACCAAACACTTCCCTGAACATCCATGTACAGGTTTTTGTGTGTACATAATGTTTTCACTTTTCTTGGGTATATAGCTAAGAGTGGAATACGAGGTCATATGGTAATTCTGTTTAACTTTTTGAGGAATTGCCACTGTTTTCCAGAGAGGCTGCACCATTTTTATATGAGAGTATGAGGGTTCTACTTTCTCTACATCCTCCTCTAAACTTGTCATTTTCTGATTTTTGTTTTTTATTATAGCCATGCTAGTGAGTGTAAAGTGTTACCTTGTAGTTTTCATATGCCTTTTCCTAATGAATGATATTGAGCATCTATTTGTGTGCACGTGGGTCACTTGAATGTCTTTGTAAAAATTTTTCCAAAAAAATTCATATTTTTTACCCATTTTTACTTGGCTTATTTAGCTTTTTAGTGTTGAGTTGTAAGAGTTCTTTATAAATTCTGAATACTAGACGATTATCAGATAAATGACTTGCAGAAATGTTCTCCCATTCTGTGTGTTATCTTTTCCCTTTTTTGATAGTCTTCTTTTAATACACAAAAGTTTTTAAATTTGACGAAGTCCAGTTTGTCCATTTTTACCTTCGGTTGCTTGTGCTGTGATGTCATATAGAATAAACTGTAAGCTCACTATAAGTTCATGAAGATTTTCATCTGTTTTAAAAGTTTTATAGTTTTAGTTCTTATATTTAGATCTATGATACGTTTCAAGTTAATTTTTGTATATGGTAAGAGGTAGGGGTCCAAATTCATTCTTTTGCATTTGGATATCCATCCAAGTTGTCCCAGTACCATTTGTTGAAAAGACTGTTTCCCTAAAGAAGTCTTTGCACCATCTTCTTTCTTTTTCAGTGAAAAAATTGGGGATGATTTTACTGAAATATTTTATCTAGTTTTTAAAATGCTGTTGTGTGACTAAGAAGAGTTCTATGTAGTTGTTTCTATAAAATTTCTTAAAGAGATAATAGGGTTTAGGCTCAATTACATCTCCCCACTAATAAACCTTACATTTTATTTTTTTTAAGTTTTTTTATATATTTATTCATTTTTAAGTAATCTCTACACCCATCTGGGGCTCGAACTCATGACCCCAAGATCAGGAGTTGCACATTCTTCTACCTGAGCCAGCCAAACGCCCCAAAACTTGCATTTTCTTTTTTAAGATTTTATTTATTTATTTGAGAGAGAGAGAAAGAGCACAGAGGGAGAAGGAGACTCTCTGCTCAGCAGGGAGCCTGACATGTGGCTCAATCCCAGGAGCCTGAGATCATGACCTGAGCCAAAGGTAAGCCGCTTAACTGACTGAGCCACCCAGGTGCCCCCAAAACGTACATTTTTTTTAAAACTTCTTAGTTTGTTTTATGCCTTTTAAATTGACTATAGCTTATGCTTAGTTTCAGTTTTACTAGTTGTGTTTGAAGTAGGTTCTTCACAGTACAGTTGATCCTTGAACAATGCAGGGGTTAGGGGTGCCAACCCCCCATGTAGTCAAAAATCCATATATAACTTTTGACTCCCCAGTAACTTAATTACTAATAGCCTTACTGGTAACATAAATAGTCAACACCCATTTTGTATGTTATACATACTTTATACTGTATTACGATAAAGTAAGCTAGAGAAAAAATGTTATTAAGAAAATCATAAGGAAGAGAAGATACATTTACAGTACTATATGTATTATTGAAAAAACCCATGTATAAGTGGACTCATGCAGTTCAAACCTTTGTGCATTCATTGTTGGGGCACCTGAGATAGTGCCCTGTCTCACATAGCCCATTGTGATTTCAAGATATTCCAGATTTCTTTAGTTTTAAGTTTATGCTTCAAATGTCTTGTATTGAAAGATAGGTCTTTGACAAGGATGTGGTGAAATTGAAATCCTCACACATTACTTACGGGAATGTAAACTGGTACAGCCACTTTGGGAAACAATTCAGCATTTCCTCAAAATGTTAAACATAGAAGTACCAATATGACCCAGCATTTCTACTCGTAGGTGTACCATCCAAGAGAAGTAAAAACATAACTCCACACAAAAACTTGCACGTGAATGTTCATAGCAACATTATTCACAATAGCCAACAAACAGAAACAACCCAAATGTCCACCAACAGATGAATGGATCAACGAAATATGGTAGATTCACACAATGAAATATCATCTGGCTCTAAGTGAAGTACTGATACATGCTTCAACATGCATCAACCTTGAGAACATTATGCTAAATGAAAGAAGCCAGTCACAAATGTGACTGACTGTATGATTCCATTTATATGAAATGTCTAGAGCAGATCTATAGAGACAGAAAGTAGATTAGCGTTTGCCTAGGAATAGGGGAAGAGTAACTGCTAATGGGTTTTCACTCTTTTTGGGGTGATGACATGTTCTGAAATTAGGTTGTAGTGATAATTGTACAAATCTGTGAATATACAAAAAACTATTGAACTATACAGCTTAATGGATGGCTTTTTGGTATATGAAATATATCATAAATCTGTCATAATAAAGCTATGCAAAATGCATGTATAAAAAATACCAACTCTTGTACCCAATTGAAAATATTGGTTTTAAAATTATGCTTTAGGAAACATAAATGGAGACACTAAAATAATAAAAAAAATGATACATGCTTTTCTAATATCAGAGACCTTCTTGTGGGTCTAAGCAAGTATGTAAACCAAAACATTCATCTAGTGTAATTTTAATAGAAAAGTGAACTGATTTATAGGAGGTAGCTTTTATATATATATATATATATATATATAATTAAAAAGTTTTAAAAGCACAGATTGATGATAAACTCATTTTCCAAAAAACGGTTGCTGTGTTAGGCCTCTAGGACTCACTAAGAAGTCTTATTCCCATTCCTCCAGTTAAACATGAAGTCAGTACTTGAGTAGACCAGGGGGGTAAGTATAACTGCGTTGGAAAACTATACAAAGTATAACTGCGTTGGAAAACTATACAAAAGTATCAAATTTTCCAGTCGTTCATTCTACACCATTAAACATGTCTAAGGGCTTTCTTAGAAACACACACATACTTAAGATGGAGCCCAATAAGAATTCCCTTAGTTGTCAAACTGCATCATGGCAAATAACTTAAGACTTCCATGCCCCCTGGCTCATCACCAACCCACCCCCAACTGGGGAGTATGCATTTTCCTGTGTGAGAAGAACAGGTTTAAAACCCAGAGGCACTGTGTTGGGCATTGGGATATAGTGGTGAGTAAAGCAGATGTCGTTGTATTAGTAGAATTTACAATCTAGTATAAGAGTGGGTAATAGATGGTCTTCAGTGTGGTAAAGTTTCAGTGGAGAGGTCAGTAAGGGCTGGAGTAATCAAGACTTAACTGAGGTATGAGAAGAATAGATAGAATTTCCTTTGGTGAAGAACACAAGATCATATTGCACATGAGGTGATAAATCAGTTAAGGTGCTGTGGCAGATTGTATTTCCAAAAATGGCTGCAGTACTATTTCTGGTTCTATATACTCTTCCACAACTTTGCTAACAAGAGGTAGAGCCTTTGTCTCCTCCCCTTGAAACTTTGTAACTGCTCCTGTTCACAGGACATGCCTGGAAATGACACTATAGCACTATTGAGGCTAGGTCCTGAAGGCTATATGGACATAAAGCCAGTTGCTAATATCATTTTTAATGGTAAAAGATTGACTGCTTTGCCCCCAAGATCAAGAACTAGGCAAGGCTCTCCATTCTTACTACTTACATTCAACACTGTACTGGAAGTCCTAGCCAGTGCGAAAAGGCAAGAAAAAAAATGAGGCCTATAGATTTAAAAGGAAGAGCTAAAGCTATATTTGGTCAGAGACATGTTATCTATGTAGAAAACCCCAAAGCATCTACAAATAATAAAACTACTAAAATGAGTTATCAGGGCCAGGTTATCGCATCTCTATATGAAAATCAGTTGTTTTTCTTTATATTGGCAGTCTCTGATGTGTCATGCTAAGTTTCTTACACTTTCTCCTACATGTTCTAGCAAACTGCCTGATCACCTCAAAGAGAAAATAGAAGTCTTTAGATAGTAATTACCTCAGCTTCCTGCCACCAAAATTACCACTTGCCCTCTCTCTCCTCATCACAACAGAAGTGACTGACAAGCCCTACTCTCTGTTCCTCGAGTGTTCCAACTCTCCCTGTCTTAGTACTGCACATGCTGTTCCCACAATGCTTTTAACCCCACTTCTCTGAGCTAGTTCATGCTAACTCTTCAGATGTTCACTTCAGCATCTCTTATTTGGAGAAGCTTTCCCTATCTTCGCACCTCCCCATTATTTAGTTTCTTAGCTGCTGTATTTCCCCCTTTATATCAGCTCTTAAACTGTAATTAATTTGTTGTGTATAATGTTATTATTTCATAATACTTGAGGCTGCAAAAAAAAAGTCACTTTTTTTCCCTTCAAAAATAATTTAAATTTATTTGAAGAGCAGTTCAGCAAAGTTGACAAGTAGGCCACTTTCATACATTTTAGGAGATCACTCTTTGTCTCCCTCTAGAAGAAATACCAACCAGAGGATATCTCTTGCTCTCACTATTTAAATGTTCCAGCAGAAATAAGCAAGCCACATGCTTTGTTGAAGGAAAATAGCACCATTTAATTTGCCCTCCTTTTTTTTCCTCCAGTTATCACTTTTATTAGTGATATTAGGAAGTTTGTTTTGCTAATGTGTCATTTTCTCCCTCAGTTTCCATAATAGCTGTGACTGAATTCAAGCAATTATTGGAGTAACTAGTTCTGTCTTATACTAATTCTAACATTGATGCCGAGTTGTTCCATATATTCATGCAGAAGATATAAAATGATGGCAGTGTCTCTGTTGTCTAATTGTTATGTATCAAAAGTCCACTTACCTCCAGCAAAATGAAATTGAATTAGATACCATTAATAATATTTTTATAGTTGCAGTCATCAAATAACTTTATTTTGGGTAAAGATTTATTTGACCTGTAACAATACTTAATATGTTTAATGCAGTTTTACTTATTTTAAGTATTAAAATGGCTGTTTGCCTGTAACAAGATGTGCTTTTTCCTGATTTTTACTTCAGAAATCCTCTGTAAATAGTGAAAGCCACATGGTGGAATCTCTACAAGAGGTGGAGACCTTTAAAAAACATTCTTCCTGAGCCAGAATTCCATTGTAGTGCTTCATAGATCTTCAAGATCTGTGCCTTCCCCTGCCAAGAAAAGCCACAATGTATTTTCCATTCTTCATGCTCATATAATAAAACATTATAGCCTCAACTCTAGCTCTACCTTTTTGCTGTTAAGTTTTTCCCGCATTCTGTCATTTCCATATATGAGTACATGAATATATATGAAATAGCTATGCATATAAAAAGACTGGATGATTTTTTATGTGTGTGAAAGTAGAAATAACCTAAAAAAGAAAAGCAGGAGTTTTTCCCTCCCTCCAAAGAAAACCAGACAGACCAAACAGACAAAAAAAAATTTAGTTTAGGTACAGATGGGTTTCATTCTTAAGAAAATGTGGCCAAAAATATTTGGGTATATTTAATATGTCCTGATGTTGTAATTATTGTCAGAAGAACAAAGGTCATAGCTGATCACACCACAGATCAGACCATGGACCTCTTACTTTGATCTGTGGTCTCCTTGGTACAGTTCATGAACAAGTGGTATACAAGTAGGCACACCTGGGTGAGACATCCCCTACCCTAGTGTTCTGGATTTGAAACACTACAAGACCTTCTGTTACTCAAGGAAAAGTTTATTAACTTAGGAGAAAGAGGAAACAAGAGAAATTAGATGTTCACCCCTGGTAACTCTGACTTTTTTTTTTCAATTTGATATATAATTAGATTGTTTTATTTTGTGTTCAATTCATAGTAATCTTTTTTAATAATAATTTTTTATTATGTTATGTTAGTCGCCATACCGTACATCCTTAGTTTTTGATGTAGTGTTCCATGATTCATTGTTTGCATATAACACCCAGTGCACCATGCAATATGTGCCCTCCTTAATACCCATCACCAGCCTATCCCAGTCCCCCACCCACCTCCCCTCTGAAGCCCTCAGTTTGTTTCCCAGAGTCCATAGTCTCTCATGGTTCATTCCCCCTTCTGTTTATCCCACCTTCATTCTTCCCTTCCTTCTCCTTCTCCCGATCTTCCTGCTATTTCTTATGTTCCATAAATGAGTGAAAACATATGATAATTGTCTTTTTCTGCTTGACTTATTTCACTTAGCATAATCTCCTCCAGTCCCGTCCATGTTGCTGCAAATGTTGGATAATCGTTCTTTCTGATGGCTGAGTAATTTTTTTTTATCTTAAAATGAATTTTGTATAAGAGAATGACCTCTTTTTGTCAGCTAAAATAATTTATTTTCTAATTATTGATTCCATCCTGAAAAAATATTTTTTACAAGAGAAGCTCATTAGGTACACAGTCTCTCCATTTCTGATAATCAAATATGTATTCAGGTACCAAGCAGAACTTGTAATCAACATGAAATAACCAGTGTTACCTCTATAATCATCTCTTGCCTAATCATTCAGTTCTGTGAAGTTTCCTGAAGTGTTGCAGTGGTTCCCAATTACTACTTTAATGGAACTGAAGGCATCTAATACCTATTTCTGAAAAATCTGGATGAAAAGAAAAATCCCCCAGTGCCCATATTGTGACCTCATTCCTCTTGCCCATCAGTCAGTCTTATTTGTTTTATTTATAAGATAAGGATAATAAATTATTAGCCACTTAAAGGCAGGGATCTAAGAAGATATTCTGGAATCTTTTCTAATTTTTATTCAGTTATTCAGCAGATATTAAATGCTAATCACTGGGCTACATAAAAGGAAGGACAGATACGGAATCTGGCTAAATAGGGTTTTACAATTTCATTCTTACATGTGATTCTGGTGTTATATTATCAATTAATTCATGACTTTATTGTTGTATTTTATTCATATAGTATTGAATTTTACCGTCTTAGGTATTTGGCATCAAGACTTCTAGCTGCAGGGAAGCAAATACTAACCTTTCCTCACTCAGTTTCAAGTAGAAGGATTTTTTTAAGCACAAAGATTTTTAAAAGACCAAAAAGAGATCTAGATATGAAGCAAATATAAGACCCCTTAGAAATAATCTTATTACTTATTGTCCATATTGTCACCTTCAAGATGTCAGTTATCACTTCCTAGAATACTTTTTTCATTTGGGTACAAGGATTAATCTCTCTGGGGAGTAACCTTAATTGTCTAAAAATAAAAGTGCCTCTGGTAATGAATAATTTGAACATGACTTGAAGAAAAGCAATTTAAGGTATGTGAATCATGATCAATTTCTTTTTTTTAATAGAATACACAAAGGTAAATAAAATATATCTATTATATAGTTTTCTGGCGTTTGTTACTAGCATTGTATAACCACATGTTTCTGTATACACATTCACATAAGCCCCTAGGTTTGTAATTTAGCTGATAACTTTTGTCTACTGGATGATCTAAGGCTATATTAACACCTAACATTAGAATCTAGGGTTCTTTATCATTGGTGACACATAGTTTAAAATTATCCCAAAATAGTAACACCGAAGTTTATAAACATGGTCATAGATGTCTCTAACAATGATAGTCATATTCGCAACTACTGTTTTCATTAATAATGCAAAACTAAAATCGTGACAGTTTATTAACAGCAAATGATAGAATTTGTGCCCAGTAGATTTACAGTCCAAATTAAGCATCCTAAAGTACAGAAAAGGCACATCTAAAAGTATTCATTTTTTTTAACCTGTCACCTGAACCTTCAGAGACCATGTAATTGTGCTGAAGGAACTTCATAGACAAGATAATCTTGAGAGCAGAAAGGGAAGTTTGTGATGCATATGGCTTATGTAAGAAACAACATAAGACATTTTTCAGTATTCTAGATGTGTAAATGACTTGAGGCTATCATCAGAATAAGTCTCAACAAAAGAAGCAACTGAATGCTTTAGAATTATAGTGGGCAAGAGGAAAATGATGTAAAAATAAAGAGGATGGCTAAACACCTGAAAGAATTCTAAATCCCTGTTATCCAATAGGAAATTATTAAAAATAACATTAGAATGGATAGTCATGTTGACATGTTTGGTAGACTTTTAAATTTACTAGAGGGCTATAAACTTAAGAGAACTTTTCAGGGTTTAAAAAGGTACTTCCTGAAAGATGAATGTGTATTTTTTAATCAGTGAAAGCAACAAGATTTTTTAAATCATATTTGACAGTTTATTTATGATGCAGACAACTAAGAGAAGTCAAAAATGGTGATAAGATAAAGTAGGGTGAGTGAAATTGAAAAGTAGGTCTTATAAAAACCCATAGTATCTTTGTGTTTAGACCTAGAATTCTCTGGCTCTTAACTCTAGTTTAAAGATATTAGCTAAATTGCCAAAGTTTTATTTTCTTATAAGTATTTATTTGTTTGTTTTGTCTTTTAAATGATTTTCTTTCTTTGTGGAAGTTGAGTTTTACCAATGAATATGGGTACTAAATAATGTTTCTTCTTTGCTGTAGGTAAAACTTCAGTGAAGAAGCTAACAAAAAAGGTGAGCAGTGTGTGTGGGAGAGAATTCTTTCTTCCTTTCTTTTTGTTTTTTGATGACATAGAAAATGAACTTTTATAAATTAAATTTAAAGATTTTAATATGTATTCAAAGGATATCGAGGATATACTGGCAGGAATCCACCCAGCTCGTTGTGGATCAACCTTTTTTAGAGACCTTGGCGATAAAGGTAATTTTGATTTGTTATTAAATTTCTGTTTACTTGTTTTATTTAACCAGGGTATTGTTAAGGAATTGTCGTGAGGTCTGCAACCATATAGTAGAGAATATACAGTAGAGAGCCAATGTAGAAAATGTTTTAATTCTATGTTCTTTAATAGATGTTTTTAAATCATAATAAAATACTCATTAAGTAAGAAATATCTTTCTCAAACTCTCTGAGAGATTACAACTTTATTAAAACACCAGTTTTAATTAAAGCCTAGGGAGGAGGAATGTGGCAAGAGAAGGTTTCAGAGAGATCCAGAGGAACGCCAACACTTAAGGGAGTAGAAGAGGAAGCAGTGCTCATGAAAGAGACTAGGGCAGAGTGATCAGAGAAGTGGAGGAGAATCAGGAGAATGTTATCACAAAAGCCAAGAGGAGAAAGTGTTAGAGAAAGAGAAAATTACATTCAGGCCACTTGAGAGACATGGGTGTGAGCAAAGGGATTTAAAGGTCAGTAGCTGAGGGCAGAGACAAAAGGCCAGGGGAATGCTGGTTAATGTTAGATGAAGAGACTTGAGCACATTTCTTATCAATGAAAGGAAGAGATATATAATATATATTATATAATAAAATATAAGAGGAAGTATGAATGGGACAGAATCCTGAAAAATGGGAGAGAAAGGATTGTCTTCACAGCAAAAATGGAAGGATCAGTATTCCACAGAGTGCGTAGCTGTTCCATTGTATCAGTAGGAAAGGATGAACAGGTGAGTACTTAATGCAGGTATTTGCAAATTTAGTGGCAAGAAGTAGAAGCAGGTTGTTCTGGATAGCTTTGATTTTCTTTATAAAGTAGGACGTATGGAGAAGGAATATTTGAAGTAGCTTCTGTGATATGGAAAGAGACCAGACCAGAGAAACATAGAATTCTAGGAAGCCTCAAGGGATCTGAAAATAATGTAGGTCATGAAAGAAGAGTCACCGATCGGTGCAATTGTGTGATGCTTTTCCTGCAGAATACATGTAGGAATAGAAATGTTGGACAGTTGTACTGGATTTAGGATTTTGCTGAGCAGATGGGTGGAAGAAGAGTCACAGACTAGGGTGTTAAGGCTGTTGGGGGCAAGAGAGGTTTTAAGTAATGAGCCATGGAATCTAAGCAAGATTATAGAGAAGAAAGTAGAATAGTAAAAGGGAGATGAAAAGAAGAAAGTGGGGCAGTCAAGAGAGAGCTGCCAGTGAGGTTGAAGAATAGGTGTGGTAGGAGACCGAGAGCAGAAAAGAACTTGTGGTCATAAAGTGTTTAGATTTATAGTTTCAGAGATGAAGCGGTTCTAGCTGATTTCAGGGTTCTAGGTGTGGTCCTGGAATTGGATGACTAAAGCAGAATTAGGTTTCAAAGTTAACGTAGTGAAAAATTCTCAAGGATCTGAGAGACAGGGTATTGTCTGAGAGAAAGACAGTGAACCAGATACTAAAGTCTTCAGTGACTGAAAGATGAGAAGGAATTTTGGTAGATGACCACTAAGAAGAAAAATAAAAGGTGGCCTGGCTGGATGGCATTAGCCTCAAAGACACAGAGATTTTTCTAAGAAAAACAGCTCAGTTTAAAGAACTCCCAGAAAAAGAAAGGGGCCCTTTACAAAGCTTGAGAAGGAGTGGTCAGTCAGGGACTCACCCAGGGGAGTGACCACACCAGTGCTGTTTTATAAGTTTTTCCAAAATAAACACACATACATGATCAACAGCAGTTTTAATAGCTACAAATACTTACTGAAGGCTTCCTATGTATCAGATACTATACTCAGCCTCTTACATGTATTACTACATTTAATCCTCACAACATTCCTTTGAAGAAACTACCTTCATTTCATACCCCCATTTTATAGCTGGGTTAACTGAGGCACAAAGGGGTTAAGTAACCTACCCAACATCATATACAGGTAGTAAAAGCAATTTACAAATAGCATTTAGTGGAAGAAGAGTTAAGATAGCAGAGTAGTAGCAGGACCCTATGCTTGCCTTTTCCTTTGACCACCACTAGATAAATATCAAATCACTCTGAACACCCGACAAATCAATCTGAGGACTGAGAGAACAAACTGCACAAACTAGAGGGAGATAAGAAGGTAGGAAGTATGGAGACGTCATTTGGGGGAGAAAAGAATCACGGGTGCTGCAGAGGGGAGGGAACCCTGATCATGGAGAGAGGAGGAAGAGAGAGAGAGAGAGAGAGCTCGGAAAAGAGCAAACAGGAAGCATGCAGGGGATTGCACAAGAAAAATGCTTCCCCAGCACCATTGAATGGGAAAATGAGAGGGACTGATTATTACAAGATTTTACAAGCAGTGGAGCTCAAAGACTGAAGTTTCAGAAGTCCTTTGAGCCTGGCAAGCATATTGGTGCTCCTGTGAAGGAAAAGGGCAGAGGCCTGGGACCAGACAGCATGGTCTGAGTCACACTGGGAGAGACAGTTCCCCTTCTTAGAGTGCATTTGGGAGAGATGGCACTGCTTCGTTGGGGACAAAAGAACTGGCAGGCAGCATTGAGCTGCCCCATTCATTAGCATAGAAGCAGAGGCACCTGCTCAGGGCAGCTAACCTGGACGCCGACATTTTGTTATGCTTTACCATAAACTCCAAGCCCCTGTGTGTTCGTGTGACTGCCCTTCTGGGACAACAAATTGCACCAGCCACAGTTCAGCAAGACCCTTCCCCAGAGGATTAGTGTGGGTCTGCGGCATGCCTGGTCCCTAAAATTTGGGATTTTGAAATCCAGACAGTCTTCCTGAGATAAAACACAGGAGCACAGTGCTGCCAAGTGGGCAGGCGGCTCAGACCCAGACAGGGTGAAGGCAGGGATCTGAGGCATGTCTGGGACACACAAGAAGAGATTGATAGCTTTTCTGTGATAGCTTCCTATCACAGTGGTGGGCGCAAACTCCCCTCTCCAGAGAGGAGAGAGCCGGCTGACATCATTTTTCTCCCCCGCCTATCAGCCTGGTCTGACTTCAGTGAGCTACATAGTGCCCACAGTGAAGGCTTGAGCCACTTACACCAAGCTCTGCCACCCTGCACATGCTTTTTTACTAAGGCAAGTGTGCCTGAGTGCCAGAGTAGCACTGGGTCCCCTCCTCCAGAAGACCAGCACAAACACACACACACACCAAGTCTACTGACCATAGAGCTCTGCAAAGCTTCACCTCTAGTGGAAACAGGATCTAGCCTCTTTTAACAAGCAGACCAAAACAGAACTAGTTAAAACTCACTACACACTGGACAAGGTACAAACACTCCCCACAGCAGGCAAGGATAAACTCTGCATAGGACTGACCTGAGGGAAAGAGCAGCCAAAACACAAAAACACGGTGCACACAACATACACGAGAGACACTTCCCAAAGTGCCAGGCCCTGGACAGTATATGACCTCTTCTTAATATAGCCATTATTCTCAGGAGCAGGGAACATAACAGGCTTTCCTAACACACAGAAGACAGAGACCTAGACAAAATGCCAAGATGGAGGAATTCATCCCAAAAGAAAGAACAAGAAAAGGTCACAGCCAGGGATCTAATTGAAACAGATCTAAGTAAGATGCCTGAACCAGATTTTAAAACAACAATCATCAGGATACTAGCTGGGCTTGGTAAAAGCATAGAAGACACCAAGGAGTCCCTTACTACAGAGATAAAAGACCTAAAAACTAGTCAGGCCAAAATAAAAAATGCTATAACTGAGATGCAAAACCAACTGGATGTAATAACCACAAGGATGGAAGAAGCAGAAGAATAAGTGATATCGAAGATAAAATTATGGAAAATAAGCTGAAAAGAAGAGGAAAAGAAAAATATTGGGTTACAAATGTAGACATAGGGAACACAGCGACTCCATAAAGCATAAAAACGTTTGTATCATAGGAGCCCCAGAAGAACAAGAGCAGGAAAAAGGGACAGAAGGTTTATTTGAGGAAATTATAGCTGAAAATTTACCTAATCTGGGGAAGGAAACAGACATCCAAATCCAGGAGGCACAGAGAACCCCCATCAAAATCAACAAAAGCAGGCCAACACCAAAATGTATCTTAGTAAAATTTGTAAAATACAGAGATAAGGAAAACATCCTGACAGCAGCAAGGGAAAAGAAATCCCTAATTTAGAAAGCAAGACAAATAAGGTTCGCAGCAAACTTATCCACAGAAACTTAGCAGGCCATGGGCACCTGGGTGGCTCAGTCAGTTAAGCATCTGCCTTTGGCTCAGGTCATAATCCCGGGGTCCTGGGATCAAGCCCCACATCAGGCTCCCTGCCCAGCAAGGAGTCTGCTTCTCCTTCTCCCTCTGCCCCTCCCCCACTGTTTGCCCCCTCTCTCTCTCTCAAATAAATAAAATCTTTTAAAACAAAATAAAACTTGGCAGGCTGGAGGGAGTGACATGATATATTCAACATGTTGAATGGAAAAAATAGGCAGCCAAGAATATTTTATCTAGCAAGGCTGTCATTCAGAATAGAAGGAGAGAGAGTTTCCCAGACAAACAAAAACTAAAGGAGTTCGTGACCACTGAACCAGCCCTGCAAGAAATATTAAAGGGGACTTGTCAAATGGGAAAGAAAGACTAAAAGCAACAAAGACTAGAAAGGAACAGAGAAAATCTCCAGAAACAACTTTACAGGTAATACAGTGGCACTAAATTCTTATCTATCAGTAATCACTCTGAATGTAAATGGACTAAATGGTCCAATCAAAAGACATGGTGACAGAATGAATAAAAAAACAAGATCCATCTATACACTACCTACAAGAGACTCAACTTTAGACCTAAAAATACCTACAGATTGAAAATGAAGGGATGGAGAACAAGTTCTCATGCTAATGGACGTCCAAAGAAAGCTGGAATAGCTATCCTTAAATCAGACAAACTAGATTTTAAACCAAAGATTGTAACAAGAGGCAAAGGGCACTATATCATAATAAAAGGGTCTATCCAACAAGAACATCTAACAATTGTAAATATTTATGTCCCTAACTTGGGAGATACAAATCAATTAATAAAAAAAAATAAACTCACTGATAATAATACAATAACAGCAGGGAACTGTAACATCTCACTTCCTGCAATGGACAGATCGTCTAAGCAGAAAATCAACAAGGAAACAATGGCTTTGAATGACACACTGGACCAGATGCACTTAACACATACATTCAGAACATTTCATCCTAAAGCAGCAGAATACACATTCTTTTCAAGTACACATGGAACATTTCCAGACTAGGTCAAAAATCAGGCCTCAACAAATACAAAAAATTGAGATCATACTGTGCATATTTTCTGACCACAACCCTTATGAAACTTAAAATCAACCACAAGAAAAAATTTGGAAAGACCACAAATACATGGAGGTTAAGAAACATCCTAGAAAGAATGACTGGGTTAACCAGGAAATTAAAGAAGACATTAAAAAGAAATTAAAATATATATATATATGGAAGCAAATGAAAATGCAGCAAAACGGTCGTAAGAGGGAAGTATATAGCATATATAGGTCTACCTCAAGAAGCAAAAAAAAAAGTCTCAAATACACAACTTAATCTTAAACCTGAAGGAGCTAGAAAAGGAACAGCAAATAAAGCCTAAAGCCAGCAGAAGGGAAATAATAAAGATTAGAGCAAAAATAAATGATACATAAACAAACAACAACAACAAAACAAACAAACAGTAAAACGGACCAATGAAACTAGGAGCTGGTTCTTTGAAAGAATTAATAAAATTGATAAACCCCTAGCCAGACTTATCAAAAAGAAAACAGAAAGGACCCAAATAAATAGAATCATCATAAATGAAAGAGAAGAGCTCACAACCAACACCACAGAAATACAATTATAAAAGAATATTATGAAAACTTATATGCCAGCAAATTGGGCATTCTGAAAGAAATGGATAAATTCCTAGAAACATACAAACTACCAAAACTGAAACAGGAAGAAATAGAATATTTGAGCAGACCATAACTAGCAAAGAAATTGAGTCAGTAATCAAAAATCCCCCAACAAACAAAAGTCCGGGGCCAAGTGGCTTCCCAGGGAAATTCTACCAAACATTTAAAGAGTTAATACCTATTTTTCTAATATTCCAAAATAGAAATAGAAGGAAAACTTTCAAACTCATACTCTGAGGTCAGCATTACCTTGATTCCAAAACCAAAGACCCCACTAAAAAGGAGAATTACAGGCCAATATCCCTGATGAACATGGAGGCAAAAATTCTCAGCAAGATACTAGATAATAGGACCCAACAGTACAATAAAAGGATTATTCACCATGGTCAAGTGGGATTTATTCCCAGGCTGCAAGGGTGGTTTAATATTTGCAAATCAATCAACCTGATACACCACATTAATAATAATAATAATAATATAATAATAAAGGATAAGAACCATATGATCCTCTCAAATGCAGAAAAGGCATTTGACAAAATACATCATCCATTCTTGATAAAAACCCTCAATAAAGTAGTATAGATGGAACATAACTTAACATCATAAAACCATACAGAAAAGACCCACAGCTCATATCATCCTCAATGGGGAAAAACCAAGAGCTTTTCCCCTAAGGTTGGGAACACGACAGGGATGTCCACTGTCGTCATCGTTATTTAATATAGTACTGGAAGTCCTAGCCTTAGCCATCAGACAACAAAAAGAAATAAAAGGCATCCAAATTGCAAGGAGGAAGTCAAACTTTCACTATTTGCAGATGAAATGATACTCTTATGTGGAAAACCTAAAAGACTCAACCAAAAAATTGCTAGAACTGATATCCAAATTCAGCAAAGTCACAGGATACTAAATTAACGTACATGGTATTTCTATATACCAATAATGAAGCAGCTGAAAGAGATATCAAGGAATTGATCCCATTTACAATTGCACCAAATACCATATGATACCTGGGAATAAACATAACCAAAGAGGTAAAAGATCTGTACTCTGAAAACTATAGAACACTTAAAAGAAATTGAAGAGGATGCAAAGAAATGGAAAAAATTCCATGCCTATGTATAGGAAGAACAAATATTGTAAAAATGCCTATACTACCCAAAGCAATCTACACATTTAATAAATCCCTATCAAAATACCACCAGCATTTTTCACAGAACTAGAACAAACCATCCTAAAATTTGTACGGAACCACAAAAGACCATGGAATAACCTAAGCAGTTTTGAAAAAGAAAAGCAAAGCTGGAGGCATCAGAATATGGGACTTGAAGCTATATTACAAAGCTGTAGTAATCAAAACAGTATGGAACTGGCCAAAAAACAAAAACAAAAACCCAGACACCTAACCTAGATCAATGGAACAGAATAGAAAACCCAGAAATGGTCCCACAACTATATGGTCAACTCATCTTCAACAAAGCAGGAAAGAATATCCAGTGTAAAAAAAAGACAGTCTCTTCAACAAATGGTATGGGGAAAACTGGACAGCCACATGCAGAAGAATGAAACTGAACCACTTTCTTATACCATACACAAAAATAAATTCAAAATGGATGAAAGACCTATGTGTGAGACAGGAAACCATCAAAATCCTAGAGGACATAGGCAGCAACCTCTTTGACATCAGCCATAGCCAACTTCTTATAGACATCTCTGCAGGAAAGGGAAACAAAAGCAAAAATGAACTCCTTGGACTTCATCAAGATAAAAAGCTTCTGCTCAGCAAAGGAAGCTATCAACAAAACTAAAAGGCAACCTACTGAATGGGAGATGTTTGCAAATGATATATCTGATAAAGGGCTAGTATCCAAAATCTACAAAGAACTTATCAAACTCAACACCCAAAAAACAAATAATCCAGTTAAGAAATGGACAGAAGACATAAATAGACACTTTCCAAAGAAGACATCCAGATGGCTAACAGACACATGAAAAGATGTTCAACATCACTCATCATCAGGGAAATACAAATCAAAATCATGATGTGATACCACCTTGCACCTGTCAGAATGGCTGAAATTAATAACACAGGAAACGAGATGCTGGCGAGGATGAGGAGAAAGGGGAATCCTCTTACACTGTTGGTGGGAATGCAGTTGCTACAGCCACTCTGGAGAACAGTATGGGGATTCCTCAAAAAGTTAAAAATAGAATTACCCTATGACCCAGCAATTGCAATACTAGGTATTTACCCAAAGGATGCAAGTATACCAATTTGAAAGGGGAAGGGCACATGCACCCTGATGTTTATAGCGGCACTATCAACAATACCCAAATTATGGAAAGAGCCCAAATGTCCATCAACTGATGAATGGTTAAAGAAAGGGTGGTACGTACACACACACACACACACACACACAATGGAATATTAGCCATCAAAAAATGAAATCTTGACGTTTACATTGACATAGATGGAGCTAGAGTGTATTATGCCAAGTGAAATAATAAGTCAGACAAAGACAGATACTATATGATTTCACTCATCTGTGGAGTTTGAAACAGATGAATTAGGGGGTGGGGAAAAAAGGGAGAGGGAGACAAACCATGAGACTCTTAACTATAGAGAACAAACTGAGGGTTGCTGGAGGGGAGGTAGGCAGGAGATGGGCTAAATGGGCAATGGGCATTAAGGAGGGCACTTGGGATGAGCACAGGGTGTTACATGTACGTGATGAATCACTAAATTCTCCTCCTGAAACCAGTATTACACTATATGTTAACTAACTACAATGTAAATAAAAATTGATAATAAATAAATAAATAGTATTTAGCTCTACTATCCTATCCAAGCTGAATTTCATTTCAGTAAGTGTCACTGGAATATATTTAAATACGCACATACAAATAGGTAGAGGATCTCCACTGGTCCTTTTTATGTAAGGACAAGTCTGTGACAAGTAGAGAAAGTATTCACCTTAAGTTGGTGACAGTGTTCTCTCCTGTTGTCTGAAGGAGTTGGAGAATTAAGCAGCAAGTATAATTTCCAAATCAGTGGTTCATGAATACAGAAGACTTGTGACCATTAGCTCAAGAGATTTACAGTGTTCTCTTATCAACATTTGTTTTTACTTTGTTTTTACATGTGAACATTAGTTTTAAAATGAGAAGAAGTGTATCACATAACACTCCATACAGAAAGAAAACAAAATATGACAAAAAAGAAATAACATTGTCGCCCCAACTCCATGAAGTCGGTAGCAATCAAACTGCTTATTATTAGTATCAATTCCTGCTCTCACTTCAGTGGGTCAGTATATAGCGGACTACATAAACTTGAATTATATTCTGCAAGTATTAGTTCCTTATGCTAAACTGTCTGAATATCTTTACATCACTCCACCCCACCCCTTACCTAATTACTTCCAGTAAGCACCAGAACATCCCTATGTACTTAAAGAGGTTAAAAATCTCCTTACTTTTTTAAGTGGGAGTTCACTGGGAAGTAGTCTCTAGGTAGTGAATAAGAGGGTATGGTCTGGATCAGCAGACTTAAATTCAAATTTTTCCTGGTTTTATGACCTCAGGAAGTTACTTAATCTTCTTCATCCTCACTTTCATCATCTTTAAAACAAGATAGTAGGGCGCCTGGGTGGCTCAGTTGGTTAAGCATCTGCCTTCAGCACCGGTCGTGATGCCAGGGTCCTGGGATTGAGGTCTGCAGCATCGGACAGGAAACTGCTCAGTGGGGAGTCTGCTTCTCCCTCTGCCCCTGCCCCCTGCTCATGTTCTTTCTCACTCTCTTGCTCTCTCTCAAATAAATAAAATCTTTAAAAAATACATAAAAATAAAACAAGATCGTAATGCCTGCCTTTATGGAATTGTTGAAAGGATATAATAAAATAAGATGTTTTTAATGTTTATAGTATCTGCTTAAACTGATCAGGAGCATGGGCTTCAAGCTGAGTTTGGATTCCCAGCTCCATTAGTTATCTGTGTGATTTTGGGCAAGTTAGTCCCCATTTCCTTACTATGTGTCTGGCACATTGGAAATTTATAGCTGATAATAGTAGCAGTATTGTAATTGCTGTATGTTTTTTTAAGGTTTTAGTATTAACTGGATCTTGGCCTCTTATTAGTCAGTTTATAAATTAAAATAAATAATGCCTTTTAAATCGTAGTTAATACAGATTTTAGGGAAGTGTAATTAATTTGGCACTTCAGAGAAGATTTTAGGAAAATATTTAAATCCCAAATACTGATAGTTAGCTCAAAGTTCCAGCTATGAGGTATCCTTTCATGACAAGTACTTTCTGAACACATTTTGGGATTTGAACAAAAATACTGTATTTTCCAGTTGTGAAAACTTGAGTAATGTCTGTGAATATAAACTCAGTTATTTTATATTTGAGTGTTCTTTCCCCCGTAGGAAGGAAGGGTGGGGAGAATTCTAGAGTAATTTTGACCTTTTGGCAGAATATTTTTTTTAAAGATTTTATTTATTCGACAGAGAGACAGCCAGCGAGAGAGGGAACACAAGCAGGGGGAGTGGGAGAGGAAGAAGCAGGCTCACAACGGAGGAGCCTGATGTGGGGCTCGATCCCAGAACGCCAGGATCACGCCCTGAGCCAAAGGCAGATGCTTAACCCCTGCGCCACCCAGGCGCCCCTTGGCAGAATATTAGAATCAGGAGTAGGTTAATTTGGCATTTTTTATAAATCACTAATATAAATATGTAAATTTAGGAATTCTATTAAAAGTTATTTTTAAGGCAAATTCATAAAATAAAAACTGATGAAAGTTTAAATTATTTTAAGAGAAAAATATCTAAGACATAAGAGATTAATCTGTAGTATTTATAAGGCAGACTCATTTTCAAGAACCTTAGAAGCACCCTTCAATTCTGAAAAGAATTACCTCCACAAGCCTCATTCCCCTGCATTAACCTTCCACACCATCAGGAGTGCCTTAAATGCCTCCTGCTGTACCTGCCAACTTCCTGCTCATCAGCTGACCTACCTTGTGCAAGTAATCTCTGAAACCACCAGAGATCTTGTTCTTTCTCATTTTTTGCATTTTGTTGCACTGTACTGTCTCTCATATTTTCTAATTAAACCATAAATTGTCTTAAGAGGATAAATCTGTGTGGTCATTTGCATAGCACTTAGCCTGAAATGTTCTCTAGCACATAACAGATACTCATCTAAAATTGCATTCCATGCTAATTAATGTTAGCATGAACACACTAATTACAAATTATTCTGATCTATTTCAGTGAGTCCCTTGACTTTTTTGTTATGTAATTTGAGTTAGCCTTTCTGTGAATTAAAAGTCCAAAGACTGCATGTTTTTAAAAAATCTTTTCCAGTTGAATCTTTTCAGTAATTTATATTGATCTTCTTCCCAGTTAAGATTAATTGTTATTACTTTATCAACAAAATTAAATCCAGCTAGCAGTAATGCTTTCATAAATTTTAGAAAGAATACATCAACTATTGATCAACACCTGAATAAAAACATGGAATTATCAGCAAGTGATTTTATTATCTTTTTCACTCAGATCCTTCCTTTTGGTGTAAAATATTTCTAAAATACACTAGGTGAAACTTCTGCCTCCTAGTGACCAACATTTTACCAGCTTAATACATAATGACCTGCAACTATCGTATAGAATATTTTCACTTTTCCTGAACTAGATATTATTTAAATTGAAGTTATTCATTGTATTACCATATTTTATGTGGTGTATAGTTATTTCAAGTACATGACCTATAAAATGCATTAAGTTAATTGAAGTAAGTAAACCTGATCTTGGCAGTCTTGAGCACAGAACAGTTTTTTAAATTGCACTACCCTACCATAGATTACATGAACATATATCTAATACCATATATTCTGTGTTCACACTCATGAAGATAATTATTAAAATTAGTAAAATTCATAACGAAGTATATCCTATGCAGAGAGGAATTTAATAAATTTTAAAGGCATTTTTTCCTTTACATAAAGGAAAAAGAATATGACTCCAAGTCTACTGCATCTGCATCCGGCAACTACGTCCATCTTCTCCACCTTCACTTTGTTATGGAAGTATTGCTCCCAATAGCAGAAATAGTGCTGCCTCCCCTATTTGCCCCCGGCCTCTTCTGTTGCCTTCCCAAGACTTCTACACTTTGGTGTTATTCCCCTACCACATTCTCTTTCTGGGCACTGTATCCTTCCTCTCTTCTATAATAACTTAAACACCTCCCATATTTAAGGGAAAACATTCCTCCTGTGACCCTACATCCAGCTTTCTCCATATTTTGTAATCCCTTTTCATAGCTGAGCTCTTTATTTTGTGTTGTGCTCACTTCCTCACCTCCCAGTCATCCTTCAGCCCACTTCAGTCTGGCATCCATTCTCCAATGACACCACTCTTGTCGAGACCATCAGTGACCTTCTTGTTGTCAGTTCCAGTAAAGATATTCTGTATTCTTGGCACCCGTGATGCCAGCAGTACTGACACTATTACCTGCTCTCACCTCAAACCAGTCCCTTCTTTTGGCTTCTAGAACCCCATACTTTCTTGTGTTGTTTTCTTACCATCCTGGTGGTTTCTTCTCCATCTCCTTTGATGAAATTCAACCAGAACCACCTAAGCTGAAGAAATCAGTCATTCTGATGGGGAGAGTTTGAACAAAGGGGATGACTTCCTAGCTGACAGTCCTAGCAAGCAATGAGGAACTATCTATCTCATAGGAGATAATGGAGTTTGAAGGCAAGACATAACAAACCAAAGGAGGTGAGAGGCCATCTGGCAAATGAAGGGCAATATTTTTGAGGCCTAAAGTATGATGTGGGAGTTGAGATTTCAAAGAGCAGTAAGCATTCATTCATTTTCTTGGTATAGAGAAGATAGCAAATGGTGGTAGAGCTTCCATAAAAGAGGTTATAATGGAAGGCTTGTAAGCAACAGTGAGATTGTAAAGAAGATAGAAAATTATTCCCATTTCCATAATGTGTTTCAGACAGGAAAAAATATGTCTAGGTTTTCTTTATTCCCTTCTTTTGTGGGAAGGGGGGATTTTAAAAGGTTTTGTTCTGTTCTTGAAATTGAGGGCACTGTTCTCTTCATTCATCCTCTGCTTGCAGCAGCAAGAGTCATGAAGCAGTTTTGCTATCAGCAGATGAGGAGTCAGAGAGGCATCCTCGTGAGAGGCATTCAGTCAGGACTCTGTTAGAGTGTGGTCCCTTCTGGAAATCATGGATCTGGTTTCCAGAAGCAGCACTGTGACTCTGTCTTTACCAGCTTCGCTGCTTCTGTGCCATAAGGGAGATAAAATAAGTGTTTGTTTTTAGAGGCCACTGAGGAGGATTATCAGTAACTTATTTTCTTTAACTTTTAGTTACAGGCATGTATATCTCTATATGTCTGTCTCTGTCTCTCTCTATATATACCTTTCTCACTGTCAAAGAAATAAATTCATCAGCCTACTCACACATTTTCCTATTGGATAGTACTCTCTCCCTGTTCCTTACATAGCTAGAGAGTTATTTATATTCTCAGAATGAATAGGAGCATCGTACATTTCCAAGATTTCTAAAAGCATTAAAAGCCGGTATTTCTGGATGGATGAGGGGAGGGCCCTTAGTGATGCACTAATAGAGAAACAGAAAGTGGAAGTCCACAGCAGAAAGTTTGATATTTTTTCCTTTAGGCAAAGCGCATGAGGTTATTAGTATGAAAAATAAAGGAAAGGAGATGATTAGAGAGAGAGAGGCTTTAAGAGGAACCAGGAGGAATAAGTGACTGCAAGGATAGATAATACAGATAGCATTCATTTCAAAGTCAGTGAGAAGGAATAATTTGCGCTGGGCACCTGCAGGAGGAGAATTTTAAAACTATGTCCCTACCACATAGGAGCATATGAAAGAACAGCCTTCATTAATAAAAGACTGTAGGGAAATCAGAACTCAAAGTGTGACTTAACAACGAGAGGAAAAGTAGGCAGCTGACAGGGAAATGAGGAACAGCAGGATTGCGTACATAGAAAGAATTAGGGCGGAGTAAGATCTCCTCCAAATCCTGGTCTCCCTTAATAAGGACTTTCCTGTGCTTGCTTGTATCCCACTCTGGGGCCTCAGTCCTAACCCTTCACATTCTCCATCCCTCGGACACGTCTGTACTGTGCTGTAGCTGGGGAAAGAGCACCCGTCCCTAAGGACGGGAAGTGTCACAGGCTGAACATGCTGAGCTTCACAATTACTGTATGCCCTGGAGTTTGTAAGTTTAACACCTACTTCATCTATAAAAGAAAGGTAACAGTCTCTATTTCCACCATTATGGTGGGAATAACATACCTAAAGCTTCTCTTCCGTACCTTGAGATCCGGTGTCACTAAAAGATCTTTTTATTATTATTAGGCAAATTCATGTGCCACAAGTTCTCTTGGAGTCTTTGAAACTACTTTATCCCAGTTCTCCTGGTACCTC
This sequence comes from Ailuropoda melanoleuca, assembly GCF_002007445.2. Lineage (NCBI taxonomy): Eukaryota > Metazoa > Chordata > Mammalia > Carnivora > Ursidae > Ailuropoda > Ailuropoda melanoleuca. The sequence goes on along the minus strand of NC_048224.1, from coordinate 63,479,729 downwards.
TCTTTCTGTCATTGGTTTCTCTTCCTTTTCCTGCCCATTAAGCATTGGTGCTCCCTAAGATCTGTCCTTTGCTTACTACTCTCCTTCTCTTGTTTCGCGCCCATGTATACTGCTGCTGACTCTCAGATCCCCTTCAGTGTCCCCAGCCCAGGCTGCTCTCCTGAGCTTCAGACTTCTGTATCCAAACCAGCTGCCAGATGCCTTCTTGTGGGTCTCTGTTTCCTTGAGTTCATCATACCCCAAACTGAATCACTGTCTTCTCCCTAAACCAGAGCCTTCTTTTCTTGGTTTCATTTGATAGTACTACTTTTCACCCACCTCATCAAAACCCAGGAAATGTCTTTGAACCCTTTCTCTTTGCCATTTCCATTCTTAACATGCAGTCAGATACAAAGTCTTCCTAATTTTGCCTCCTAGGTATTTATCAAATTCATCCTCTCTTCTCCCCACCTCTAGAGAATTTACAGGAAACAGATCAAGAAAAAAACCTTGGGGGGTGTCTTAACAGTTACTTCTGTTTTTCTCTGAAACTCCGAAATACATGAGTTGAATTGTACATTTCCAGCTCAAAGAAAAGACACTAATATGAACGTTGTATAGGAGAGAATTAGCAGATTCACTTTTTTCGCATGTACTTCTTTGTTGATATTAATGAAGTCACTCGAAAAGAATATAAAATTTAGCTACATTGGGAACAATTTAAAATATTCCATTTTACCACATAAAACAACTGTCAAAATTTATGCTATATGCTAACTAGCAAACAGTAGTATATCCTTGAAATAAAATAACTCATCCACCATGCATTATTATAAAGAAAAATGTTATAACTATTATGCATTTTTTTGAACTGAGCAGAATTCTCAATATAATACAGCCCTTAAGGATGTACTGAATATAATTTAAAAGATACATTGTAAGATATATAAATATGTTCTTATGATGGATATGTTAATTTCTCGCTGGGAAACAGTTCTCAAAATTGCATTCAGGAGCAAGTCATATTTTGGAATGGTTCCAAATTTAAAATATTTGTAGAGAAGCATAGTAAATAACAGAATTTAGTCATCTCTTCTGATGGCCCTTCCTTAAGGATTCATTAACAAATTTTTAAACACAATTATTTAAAATACTTCACCTATATAACATGCACTTTTAAAACATCGCCATTTCACAGCATTTACTTTCCAATTCAGTATAAGAAATATATACATTAAACTGTTTCTCCTGTATTCTGAAGTGTCAGTTTTCTTTAAAAGCATTTCCAGAGGGCAGATGCCTAGAATGCTGTTATAGAACTATATTGTTTATAATCTGTCTTGAGAGTGTAGGTGGTGTTTTTACATTGTCTCAACTCTGTTTATTCAAGCTTTTTATTTAAGTAAGCATTTTAGAGAAAGACACTGGAATTTTCTTTTTCACAAAGTCCCCTTGTAGAGGACGTGTACCTGTCTGTAGAAAATAGTGAAGCCTCCTCTTGGCACCAAGCCCACGTCAGTCTAGCAGTTTGGCCATTTTTTCACTTTGCTGTATTCCTTTGAAAATTAGAAAGGAAAAAAAAAGCTATTCCGCTTTTTTGAGTCTGCCAAGGAATGCAATACTTTGATCCTCCAGCTAACATTAGAGTACTTCTCTCAGGTAACGAGGTAATGACAAAACACATTTAATTTCTTTTCCCTCCTTATAAACTGAATATTTTTAAAGAAAAACGTCCGAAGACTTACTGTGGGCTTTTTTATTAAAAAGAAGTACACCTGCTCCAAAGTAAAAACAACCAAAAAGTATGCACAAAAATAGAAGTCGTTTAAAACGTTTAAAGTATGTACCTGAAGTTACCTGTAGCTAAAACATTGAATTACCTAGGTATAAATATAAAGTCCTTAACCTGCCTTCCTCTGAACTTGGGCCTTGAGTCTGTGTGTTACATTTGATTGGGAACCAGTAGGGCAAATCCACTGCCATCACCCTCTGTAGGCCTTTATTCCTCATGTCTAGGCTACCATAGTGGCCTTGTTTCCCATTGCTTCTTTCACATAGATGTTATTTCTGACAGTCACTTTTTAATTTTCATATTTTTATATTTTAGTTTTCATATTCAGCTTCATATATTATCCCACACCTCTTAATTAAAATTTTCATCCATACGTTTGGAGACCATTTTTAGAATTACTTCCTCTAAGACATCTCTGATCGCCTAAACTCTAGAAGTGATTTCACATATTTCCAAAATCTGTAACTTACACTATCATTGTCCCTCAGTAGTATTTAGCATTTTTTATAAACATTTTTATTCTGGCCTCCTGATAAAAGTATACAGCACCATCTATTAAGAATTCTTGCCAAAGGGGTGCCTGGGTGGCTCAGTCGTTTTAGTGTCTGCCTTTGGCTCATGTCATGATCTGGGGTCCTGGGATCAAGTGCCGTGGCGGGCTCCCTGCTCAGTGTGGAGTCTGCTTCTCCCTCTCCCTCTGCCTGCTGCTCCCCCTGCTTATGGTCTCTGTCAAATAAATAAATAAAAATCTTTAAAAAAAAAAAAAAAGAATTCTTGCCAAAATCAAACTTGAATCTCAGCACACCTCTGGATTGAAATACCAGTTTATAAAAAATGTAGAAGTTAGAGGAACATGTGAAATGACACCAAGAAGGTGCAGTCAGCAAAATTTTCTAGACTATAAGAAACTTTATAGGTCAAATGACCTGGCATCTTTAACAATTAAGTTGAAAGAGAGGGGGATAAAGGGGCACCTGGGTGCCTCAGCTGGTTAAGCATCTGAGCCTTGATCTCAGCTCAGGTCTTGATCTCAGGCTTGTGAATTCAGGCCCCACGTTGGGCTCTACACTGGACGTGGAGCCTACTTAAAAAAAAAAATTGAAAAAGAAAAGATTTAAGACACAAGAACAAAAGAAAAATTTTAAACTTGTGAATCAAAGTACACTATGAAGAGAGTAAAAAGGCAGCCCACAGGAAAGGAGAAAATATTTACAAATCATATATAGGGGGTTAAAATCTGGTGTATATAAAGAACTATGACTCAACAACAACAAGAAAACCAAACAAACCAATTAAAGAATGTGCAAAGACTCAAATAGACATTTCTCCAAAGAAGATACAGTTGACTAATTTCCAGGTGAAAAGATGCCTGACATCACTACCATTAGGGAAATGCAGATCAAAACCATAATGAGATATTACTTAATACCATTATTAGTAAGGAAAAAAACAAGTGTTGGGACGCCTGGGTGGCTCAGTTAGGCGTCTGCTTTTGGCTTGGGTCATGATCACGGGGTCCTGGGATTAAGTCCCACATCGGGCTCCTTACTCAGTGGAGAGTCTGCTTCTCCCTCTGTTTTCAGCTCCCTCTGCTTGTGCTCTCTCTCTCTCTCAAATAAATAAATTAAAAAAAAAAAAAGTGCTGGCAAGAATGTGGAGAAATAATAATCTCTATGCACTGTCGGTGGGAATGTAAAATGGTGCCACCACTTTTGAAAAAAGTATGGAGGTTCCTCAAATTAAGCATAGAATGACCATATGATCCAGCAATTCCACCCTGGGTAAATACCCAAAAGAATTAGAAACAGAGACTCAAATAGATACTTGTACACCAGTGTATGTAGCAGCATTAATCACAATAGCCAATAGCTGGGTGGAAACAACCCAGATGTCCATCAACAGATGGATGGATAAACGAAATGTGGTATATAGATATAGTGGAATATTTTTCAACCTTAAAAAGGAATGGAATTCTGACACATGCTACAGTGTGGATGAACTTTTTTTTTTAAAGATTTTATTTATTTATTTGACAGAGATAGAGACAGCCAGCGAGAGAGGGAACACAAGCAGGGGGAGTGGGAGAGGAAGAAGCAGGCTCATAGCGGAGGAGCCTGATGTGGAGCTTGATCCCTTAACGCCAGGATCACGCCCTGAGCCGAAGGCAGATGCTTAACCGCTGTGCCACCCAGGTGCCCCATGTGGATGAACTTTGAAGACATTATGCTAAGTGAAATAAGCCAGACACAAAAGGACAAGTACTGTATGATTCCATTTATATGGGGTCCCTAGAGTAGGCAAATTCATAGCGACAGAAGACAGAATAAAGGTTACAGGGGCTGGTGGCAGAAAAGAATGGAGTTAGTGTTTCATGGGAATGGGGTTTCAATTTGTGATGATTAAAAAGTTCTGATAGTGGTTGCAAAATAATGCTTAATGCCACTACACTGTACATTTAAAAATGGCTAAAATGGTTAAAATTTTTGTTATGTGTATTTTGCCACAGTAAAAAAAAAAAAAAGTGAGACCCTTTGACCAAGAGCAATCCAAGGACCTTTTTGAATCCTGATTTGAGCACAATTGAAAAAATTTTTTTCTGAAACAGGGACATTTGTAAAAGTAATATGATTTTGATAATATTGAGGAATTATTGATAATTTTTGAGGTGTGGCAAATATATTTGTGGGGAGGAAACAGTCTTTTTAGAGATACAACTTGAATTTTCTAATATGAAATGATATATTGAGATTTGTTTCAAAATAATCCAGTGGGGGGGCCTGGGTGGCTCAGTCTGTCAAGTGTCTGACTTCAGCTCAGGTCATGAGCACAGGGTCCTGAAATAGAGTCCTGAGTTGGGCTCAGTGCTCAGCAGGAAGTCTGCTTCTCCCTCTCCCTCTGCCCCTCTACTTGGTTGTGCACTCTCTCTCTCTCTTTCTCAAATAAGTAAATAAAGTCTTTAAAAAAAAATAATCCAGTGCAAAGTGGGAGTAAAAAAAGGTATAGATAAAACAAGATCTGCCATGAATTAATTACTAAAGTTGATATATATATTACAGTTATTATATTCTCTCTGCTTTTGTATATGATTGAAGTTTTCCACTATAAAGTTTTTTTAATTGTGTATTTTGTTATTATATCAAACTTATGACCCAGAGGGAAAATTTTTTTTAGCTTATCAGGAAGCCATGATTTACAAGACACTGTTTCTGTATTTATTGCTATTCTTTTCATTGCAAGCACATAAAACCAGGCACTATCTATTTGCACAAGAAAGGACAGGCATAGAGCTAGCTTCAAGTTCAGTTTAATCCAGGGCTCAGACATCACCAGTATCCGTCTTTCAGGCCTGCCAATTAAAGATTGGCTGCATTCTCAGGCCCTAAACACTGGCTGTCTGACAGTTCCAGGCACTCTGTCCATTGCTTCACATTCCTAAGTGAAACATTCTCACATCATCAAAGCCCAGAAGGGTGAGGGAGGAAAAAAATAATAATAATAAAGTGAATGATTTGGCATTCTCGTCAGAAATTCCACTTAGTTGAATCTTAGTGACCCAGCTTAGGTCAAGGCCCATCCCTGAACTAGTCCCTGCAGCCAGACTAATGGAACCTGCTCATTAGCTTGGGTCAGCTTTTTGCCCATCTCTGCACCAATTCAGTGAAAGTACGATGATTGGCTTAGGCCTGTCAGCATCTATCTTCAAAGGTCAGGATGGTCGTCCTACCAAAACTACGTGTTAGAGAATGGGGAAGGAATGGTTTCCCAAAGGAAAATCAAGTTAATGCTGCAAAGATTTAATTAATCTCATTTTAAATAATATAGTTTGATCTTTTGTATGTTGAGATCTCTGTTACTCTACTGAATTCTTAAATTTACTTCATTTGAGATGTTATGAGTAGTGAAATTTGGGTAGAAATTGCATGAAGTGCCATGCAAATAAAACCTGTAGTGGATACCTATTATTTGCTAGCCAACATCCATTCCCCTTTTTTACTAGTGAATAGTAACCTGATGAAAAAACATATCTTTTTAAATTATTAGTACTGTACTTGACTCTGTTATAGAAGTTTCCCACTGTAACAAAGAAAGGTAAATTAAAGTAAAATTGTGTGTTTTTTTTAATTTTTTTCTTCCCCCTGCTTTTTTGAGGGGGGAGGGACAGAGGGAGAGAGAGAGAATCCTAAGTAGGCTCCACGCCCAGCACCAGATGCAGGGATCAGTCTCACAACCCTGAGATCCTGACCTGAGCAGAAATCAAGAGGCAGACGCTTAAGCAACTGAGCCACCCAGGTGCCCCAAAAGATGTGTTTTTTATTAAGTGAAGTTTCCATATAGAATCTGTATATGATTACTCCTAAACCTTCTAAAATTTACCTTCTGATGTTTTTATTTTATCTCTTTCAGGGCTAATTTCGTATACTGAGTATCTTTTCTTGCTTACAATCCTCACTAGTAAGTACCCCACAGTTTTTCTCAGTGATCATGTGGAATTCTCTGTTCTTACCAAACAAGATTTTTGAAAGTTTGGTATTTATGTCTTCATCATTAAAACATTACTGCTACCTTAGTTTCTGTATCAACAAAATGGTACTGTTGGATTAGATTAGCCCTTCTGCTTCCTTTGTACTATGGCTCCCCATAACTCTGTCTCCTTAAAAGACTTGTTGAACAGAAGAGATTCAGACTTAGCCTTCACATGTCTAAAAAAAACCCTTATCAGACATTGTTCAAAATTCCTGATCAGTACTCTTCAGACTGGTCATGAAAATCAAGGAAAGAGTGAGAAACTTTCACAACTCGGAGCAGAGTAAGGAGACCTAACAACTAAAGGCAACATGGTTTCTTGTGTTTGGTCCTAAAATAGAAAAAATAGCATTAGTGGAAAAACTTGAAATCCAAATAAAGTCTGTAGTTCAGTTTAAAATGCTATTACCAGTGTTAATTTCTTAGTTTTGACGATGATACTGTAGTTTTAGAAGATATTAACATTAGAGGAAGCTGGCTGAAGAGCATATGAGAACTCACTATACTATCTTTACAACATTTCTTAGGTCTAAAATTATTTCAAAATAAAAAAATTTTTTAAAACCGTACTCTGAGAAAGGGAAATAAAGAGTAATAATCAGTGTGAAAATAGCCAGATTACTATAAGAATATAGGAAGACCCCTGGTAGAGTTAAAGAAATAAGTTCTCAAATTAATTTTGCTTTGGAAAGCAGAGCACTTAATAGTAGAACAGCACAGCCATGAAAATGTATCAGCCTTTGAAAATTGTTATAATAAGGAGAGATCATTTTTTCAGTTTAGGCACTTATGTAATAGTTTCTAGAAGTTTTTTCCAAATTTGAAGACCTATAGATCAGTAAGTAATTTGCATTTCACCAACATTTAAATAACTATTCACTTTTCACTTAATTGCAGAACCCCATACTGGGTTTCATGTTGCTTTTAAAATGCTGGATGCAGATGGTAATGAGATGGTTGAGAAAAAGGAATTTTTTAAGGTAAGTAAATTCTACTTATTTTTAGTTTATCATGAACCACTTGGATGCTTGTGTGATTTTACATTTCCATAAAAATTTAAATTATGTCCACTGCTTACATATGAAATGTCAAATCATTTATACATTCAAAAGTGTTAAGTTTTCCATAATACAATTGAGGAAACTTAAGGAACACAGCATAAGATTCCTGTGGGAGAAATGAGCTTATGCATCTACATTTTTTTAGCGTTTTATTTTTATGATTTCAGCAGATAATACAATAGAAAGGGCCTCATAGATATGTTCAGAATTATTCTTATACACCCCTACCCCCAAAAAAGGAATAAGAAAAATTAAAACTTAAGCCTTCATAAATCATAGGGGAAAAAATGAAAAAGCTACAAATAGGTATAAATGCATGCAGATTTTCCAGGAATTTACTAAAGCTAATATTTGAAAAGCTGAAAATATGTTTAAATGAAAATATGTTTCCAAGACAACTCTAGGACATACAACCAGTAAATTTCACTCCATTCCAGAACATTCATGGTGATATTAAAAAATACCTTAGTGCACATAAACTGCTGGGTGTGTGCCAAAGTTAAATGTTACTAATGTATTAGAGTGTTTTATGGCAAAAAAAAATAGAACATGTAGATAAATATATAACACAGCATCTGGTACATACTAACTTCTTAGAACTACCATTGATAATTACTGAGTACATATATAAATGACTACTTTATGACTTGTTAAAAAAAAGTCTTTGAGACGTGACGCAAATGGAACTCTCTTACGTTGCTGGTGGGAATATGAAATGATATACACATTTTGGAAAACAAAAGTGGCAGCTTCTTAATGTATACTCAGCATAGGACTTGGCAATTCCACTCCTATGTATTTAGTCAAAAAGAAGAAAACATCTGTTCACCCAAAGACCTGTGTGTGAATATTCTTAACAACTTAATTCATAATAGCCCCAAACTGGAAACAACCTAAGTGTTCATCAAGTGACTGGGTAAACAAATTGTATCCATACAATAGAATACTACTCAGCAATTAAAAGGAACAAATTACTAGTAAGTACAACAACATGGATGAATCTAAGTGAAGGAAAAAGTGTATATACAGTGTGAGTCCTTTGATACGAAACTCTAGAAAAGGAACATAGTCTATACTAACAGAAAGCAGATCATTGGTTCACTGGGGCTGGGAGGGAGCAAGGAATTGACTGCAAATTGACAGCAGCATCCATGAGGGAATCGCCTGACGTGCTGGAAATATTTTAGATCTTGGTTAGGATGGTAGTGACATGGGTGTATTAATTCGTTACAGCTCATCAAACTGTATATTTAAACAAATGCATTTTATTGTTTATGAATTATACCTCAGTAAACACCTTTGACAAGGTTTCATTCCACAGCTCTGCAGATTTAATTACTGAGATACTGGTTTTATATACAAGAAACTGTCTCAAAGACTAGAAAGAAAGGACATAGCAAAATGTTCTAACCAGAGAATAAATTTATAGAACAGTGGGATCCAATAAAAAGGCTTATTTAACATTTTAGAAATTATCTGGAAGAGGGTATAAAGAGTGTATAAATCTAAGCATATGGGGGAACTAAGGTTAATGACATGAAAATCTATGTGAGCGGGCAGTAAAGTAGCAGATGAAATTCTTAGTATTTTAGCTTAAAGCGTAGTAGAACCCATCTTACCCAATGTGTCCACTATCAGTGTAGTTCAATTAATTAAAAGAATCTGTTAAAGGAATAAGTTTTAAAAATAAAGATACCTAAATAACAGACATTTTAATTAAGTAAATGCACATCCATTTTAGAACCAAGGTCTTTTCTTTTTAAGATTTTATTTATTAGAGCACGTGCGCACATGTGCACAGAGGGAGAGTGAGAAGGAAAAGCAGACTCCTTGATGAGCAGAGAGCCTGACACAGGGTTCAGTCCCAGGACCCTGAGATCATGACCTGAGCCACCCAGGCACCCCAGAACCAAGGCCTTTTCTTTGAAGTGGAGCCACTGATTGGAATTACCTGTTTTTCTTGCCTACGTATGCCCATAATTTATCATCTGCAGCTTCCAGTTTTCTTTAAAGTGAAGAAAAAATGTAAAGACAGGTATGAAGCAGTCTGAATGTAGGATTCTTCAAGATCTTTGTGATTTTTCCCACTCTTTACAATCTTACCCTAATTAGAGGCAACTTTTTTTAGTAGCGTCTTAATAACAAAACTCTAAAGTATTCCTCCTTCCTTTTTTATTGAAGCAACTCTTTTCAGACTCATTTTTCATTGATATAAATATTTGCATTACTGCAAGTGGAACACACACACACACACACAAAATCAAGCTGACCACCAGAATAGGAACAGGTGCAGGATATCCCATCATGGTTTCCTTATTGCAATTTCTAATGGGATCTGGCAGCTGCAGGTGCTTGTGGCTCGCATATTTCAGGGTGTTGGCAGAGCTAAGAGACTAAATTTTATGCTTTTATATTTGGAGTTTATATCACCATTCAGAAAAAAAATTTAAACAGTCTCTGTGCTTAATGCTTCCATTTCAGGCTCTTCTGATTTTTCACCAAATTTACTTGTCTTTGAAGCTACATTCTCTCCTAAGCCAAAAAGGAGAACCAATGTCCCAGTGTGCCTGTGTAGTTAACTTCTCCAGCAGGGTACCTGAGTGGCTCAGTCAGTTAAGTGTCTGCCTTTGGCTCAAGTCATGACAGGGTCCTGGGATCAAGCCCTGCATTGGGCTCCCTGCTCAGCAGGGAGCCTGTTTCTCCCTCTCCCTCTGCCACTCCCCTTGCTTGTGCACTTGCATGCATGCACACTCTCTTTTTCTCTCTGTCTCTCTCAAATAAATAAATAAAATCTTTAAAAAACAAAGAAACTTCTCCAGCTTTCTGGTGCTTCCAGAAAATCCTATTACTTCACAGTAATATTTAATAAAATTATGTAATTACAGAAACAAGTGCAGTGAGCATAATTGGTTTGGAAACACAAAAGATTTAAACTAAGTAAACACTGAGCTCAGCTGCTGAGAGCAGGAGTGTGCAAGCATTCTTAAGATTTGCCAAGGGCTTCTATGAATGTTCATATCTATCATAAAGTTCTACAGGGGGAGCAGGGAGCATTGATTAATATGCTGAATTGGTTATGTGGAAGCCAGTTAAGATTTTTTTTACATTTTATTTAAGGAAAAAGAACCCAGTATACAATTATAGGAAACTGAATTCTGGAATACCTAGAAGGGAATGAGTTCAGCATAACCGTAGACTAGCCTCAGTACTTTAGATCAGTATGTTGGTATAAAATTCCAGAAAGTATCCTAAAACATGTAGAAAATATACGCTCACACCAGAACAGATACCTTTGGATTTTTGTGTGCTTATGAGCACTTCATGAAATACGCAGAACTGAAATAATGGGAGGTGAGAAGCTTCTTTCTGAGGACCCATTTTAAGAATAGGACTGATGGTGGGGCACCTGGGTAGTGCAGTCCGTTAAGCATCCAACTCTTGGTTTCAGCTCAGGTCACAATCTCAGGGTCGTGGGATCGAGCCCTGCATTGGGCTCTGCACTCAGTGCGGAGTCGGCTTGAGATGCTCTCTCTCCCTCTCCCTTTGCCCCTCACCTATGGTCACTTGTGTGGGCTCTCTCTTTCTCTCTCAAATAAATAAATCTAAAAAAAAAATGGGACTCATGGAAAGGAAAATACTGTATGGTCTTACTTCTGTGTGGACTCTTAACAAAAAACCAAGCCCCTAGGAAGAGAGATCAGATTTGTGGTTATCAGAGGCAGGATTGGGAGGAGTGGGAATAGGAGAAGGTGGTCAAAATGTACAAACTTCCAGTTAGAAGATAAATAAGTACTAGGAGGGTAATATGCAACATGACAACCATAGTTAACACTCCTGTGTGGTACATAGGAAATTGGTTAAAAGAGTAACTCCTGGGAGTTCTCATAACAAGGAGAAAACTTTTTTTTTTTTTTTTGCTTTTGCTTTTTATTGCATGTGGCTACTGAGCCCCTGAAATATGGTTTGTGGCTAAGAAACTTAAGTTTTTAAATTTTAGTTAATGTAAAATTTAAATTAAATTAATGTAAAATTTACTTCAGATATTGGGAGATTTGCACATATGTTTGAAGCAAGCTGGGTACATGGATCTACTTTTTCAATTGTAAATTTTATGAAATCTAAACACAGATAAAGTATTTCCAGTGAAATGTAACATCTAAATTGAGATGATCCTGTAAGTGTAAAATGCACACTGGATTTTGAAGAAGAGAGAAAAGAATGTAAAATAGCTCATTTTTATATTGAATACATGATGAAATTATGTTAGGATATTAATTCATGTTCATCTGTTTCTTTTTACTTTTTTATTTTTGTGGCTACTAGAAAACTTAAAATTACTTATGTAGCTCCATTATATTACTGTGGGACAGCACTGCTTTAGAATATATAAGACTATAGGGGCGCCTGGGTGGCTCAGTCTTTGAGCGTCTGCCTTCGTCTCAGGGCAGATCCCTGCGTTATGGGATCGAGCCCCACATTAGGCTCCTCTACTGGGAGCCTGCTTCTTCCTCTCCCACTCCCCCTGCTTGTGTTCCCTCTCTCACTGGCTATCTCTATCAAATAAATAAATAAAATCTTTAAAAAAAATAGAATATATAAGACTATAAATGCTGAGAAATCTTCAGAAATATTTTATTATATGTCCCTCTTGACAATTGTTTCAAGTGCTGAAAAAGATCTTTCTTCTGGGTTTGCAACTTAAGTAACAAAGCTGGAGGGTTCCAGAGGATTGAAGTTGCCTGAAGTATACTTCTAGATATATGAAATTTCATTTACTGTTCAAAAAAACAGGGAGTAATCTTACAGGATTCACTTTCTCAAAGTGGTAGAAGTTAAAACTAACAGAAAGCTATAGAGAGAACTATACTATGTGAATGCTTGAAGAGTATTTGGAAGGTTTCATGAATTCAGACATGTTCTGTGTAAGATATGGGTTTGAAAAAATAGAAATTGTTTTATTACAGTGTCATTGTGAATAAACATTAGCAAAACTGCTTGTTACCAAAGGAATAGTATGGATAAAGTTTACCGTTGTAGAGCAACTAGTTTATAAAAGCAGCCTGGAATTCCACCAAGAAGTTGAAGGTATTTGTGAATACACAAAATGGGAAAGAAACAAGGATTTCCAGATATCGTGGCTCTTACTCAGGACCTCAAGTAAAAAAAAGTACTCAAACAGTAAGCAGGAAAGGAAATACTAGATAGTCATCATAAATTTATCTTTGGTTTTTTTTATAATAAAAATTTTTTATTATGTTAGTCCCCATACAGTACATCCCTGGTTTTTGATGTAAAGTTCGATGATTCATTACTTGCGTATAACACCCAGGGCACTATGCAATACGTGCCCTCCTTACTACCCATCACCAGCCTATCCCATTCCCCCACCTCCCTCCCCTCTGAAGCCCTCAGTTTCTTTCTCAGAGTCCATAGTCTCTCATGCTTCATTCCCCCTTCTGATTACCCCCCCTTTCTTTATCCCTTTCTTCTCCTACCGATCTTCCTAGTTCTTATGTTCCATAGATGAGAGAAACCATATGATAATTGTCTTTCTCTGCTTGACTTATTTCACTTAGCATTATCTCCTCCAGTGCTGTCCACGTTGCAGCAAATGTTGAGAAATCGTTTCTTTTTGATAGCTGAGTAATATTCCATTGTATATATGGACCACAGCTTCTTAATCCAGTCATCTGTTGAAGGGCATCTTGGCTCCTTCCACGATTTAGCCATTGTGGACAATGTTGCTATGAACATTGGGGTGCATATGGCCCTTCCCTTCACTAAGTCTGTATCTTTGGGGTAGATACCCAGTAGTGCAATGGCTGGATCATAGGGTAGCTCAATTTTTATCTTTTTAAGGGACCTGCACACTGTTCTCCAGAGTGGCTGTACCAACTTGCATTCCCACCAACAGTGTAGGAGGGATCCCCTTTCTCCACATCCTCTCCAACAAGTTGTTTCTTGCCTTGTCTATCTTTGCCATTCTAACTGGCGTAAGGTGGTATCTCAGTGTGGTTTTGATTTGAATTTCCCTGATGGCTAATGATTTTGAACATTTTTTCATGTGTCTGTTAGCCATTTGTATGTCTTCATTGGAAAAGTGTCTGTTCATATCTTCTGCCCATTTTATGATTTGTTTATTTGTTTCTCGTGTATTGAGTTTGAGAAGTTCTTTGTAGATCCTAGGTACCAGTCCTTTATCTGTAGCATCATTTGCAAATATATTCTCCCATTCCGTGGGCTGCCTCTTAGTTTTTTTGACTGTTTCCTTGGCTGTGCAGAAGCTCTTTATCCTGATAAAGTCCCATAAGTTCATTTTATCTTTTATTTCTCTTGCCTTTGGCGATGTGTCGTGAAAAAGGTTGCTCTGGCTGATGTCATAGAGGTTGCTGCCTATGTTCTCCTCTAGGATTTTGACGGGTTCCTGTCTCACATCGAGGTCTTTCATCCATTTGGAGTTTATCTTTGTGTATGGTGTGAGAGAATGGTCAAGTTTCATTCTTTTGCATGTAGCTGTCCAATTTTCCCAGCACCATTTATTGAAGAGACTGTCTTTTTTCCACCGGATGTTTTTTCCTGCTTTATCAAAGATTAGTTGCCCAAAGAGCCGAGGGTCCATTTCTGGGTTCTCTATTCTGTTCCATTGGTCGATGNGTCTCTGGGTTCTCTATTCTGTTCCGTTGGTCTATGTGTCTATTTTTGTGCCAGTACCATGCTGTCTTTCTGATCACAGCTTTGTAGTACACCTTGCAATCCGGCATTGTGATGCCCCCAGCTTTGTTTTTCCTTTGCAAACTTCCTTGACGATTCGTGGCCTTTTCTGGTTCCACACAAATTTAAGGGCTGTTTGTTCCACTTCTTTGAAAAATGTCATTAGTATTTTCATCAGGATAGCATTGAAAGTGTAGATTGCTGTGGGTAGCATGGACATTTTAACTATGTTAATTCTTCCGATCCATGAGCATGGAATATTTTTCCATCTTTTTATGTCTTCCTCAATATCTTTCAAAAGTGATCTATAGTTTCTAGCATATAGGTCCTTTACGTCNCTATAATATAGATCCTTTACGTCTCTGGTTAAGTTAATTCCGAAATAACAGATGATTTTTTGGTGCTATTGTAAATGGGATAGATTCCCTAATTTCTCGTTAGTCAGTCTCATCGTTCTTGTATACAAATGCAACTGATTTCTGGGCATTGATTTTGTATCCCGCTACATTACTGAATTGCTCTATAACTTCTAGTAGTTTGGGGGTGGATTCTTTTGGGTTTTCCATATAGAGTATCATGTCATCTGCAAAGAGAGACAGTTTGACTTCTTCTTTGCCGATTTGGATACCTTTGATCCCTTTTTGTCNTCCCTAATTTCTCTTTCTTCAGTCTCGTTATTCGTGTATAGAAATGCAACTGATTTCTGGGCATTGATTTTGTATCCTGCCACCTTACTGAATTGTTCTATAACTTCTAATAGTTTGGGAGTGGATTCCTTTGGGTTTTCCATATAGAGTATCATGTCTCTGAGAAGAGAGACAGTTTGACTTCTTCTTTGCCGATTTGGATACCTTTTATCCCTTTCTGTTGTCTGATATGCTGTTGCAAGGACTTCTAGTACTATGTTGAATAATAGTGGCGAGAGTGGGCATCCTTGTCGTGTTCCTGATCTTAAGGGAAAGGCTTCCAGCTTTTCCCCATTGAGAATAATGCTTGCAGTAGGCTTTTCATAGATGGCTTTTATGAGATTGAGAAATGTACCCTCTATTCCTACACTCTGAAGGGTTTTAATCAGGAAAGGATGCTGTATTTTGTCAAATGCTTTTTCTGCATCAATTGAGAGGATCATATGGTTCTTGAGTCTTTTCTTGTTGATATGANTGTTGAGAGAACCATATGATTTTTGGCTTTTTTCTTGTTGATATAATCTATCACACTGATAGATTTGCGGATGTTGAACCACCCTTGCATCGCAGGGATGAATCCCACTTGGTCATGATGGGTAATCCTTTTAATGTACTGTTGGATCCTATTAGCTAGGATCTTGTTGAGGATTTTGGCNATAGGTGGTCTTTATGAGATTGAGGAATGTACCCTCTATCCCTACACTCTGAAGGGTTTTAATCAGGAAAGGATGCTGTATTTTGTGAAATGCTTTTTCTGCATCTGTTGAGAGAACCATATGATTTTTGGCTTTTTTCTTGTTGATATAATCTATCACACTGATAGATTTGCGGATGTTGAACCACCCTTGCATCGCAGGGATGAATCCCACTTGGTCATGATGGGTAATCCTTTTAATGTACTGTTGGATCCTATTAGCTAGGATCTTGTTAAGAATTTTGGCATCCATATTCATCAGGGAAACCGGTCTGTAAATCTCCTTTTTGATGGGGTCTTTGCCTAGTTTGGGATTCAAGGTAATATTGGCCTCATAGAATGAGTTTGGTAGCTTTCCTTCTGTTTCTATTTTTTGAAATAGCTTTAGGAGAATAGGTATTATTTCTTCTTTGAATGTTTGGTAGAATTCCCCAGGAAAACCGTCTGGGCCTGGAGTTTTATTATTTGGANCTTTGACTTTCTGTTCTGTATCACTCTTGCGGCCTTTTTACTTTTATAGAACCCCACTTAATATCTCCTGTAGGGCTGGTTTTGTGGTTACGAAATTGGTCAATGACCTGGCGATTCTGGAACGTCTTTATTTCTCCATCAATTCTGAATGACAGCCTTGCTGGATAAAGGATCCTTGGCTGCCTGTTTTTCTCTGAAGGAGCTTAAAAAATGCCCCCCCAACCCTTTCATTCCAGGTCTGTGTAGACAGGTCTGACGTAATTCTGATAGCTCTGCCTTGGTATGTGAGAAATTTCTTTGCCCTGGCCGCTTTCAATACTGTATCCTGGATCTAGTATTTGCGAATTGCACTATGATGTGACGTGGCGTAGGTTTGTCGTGGTTGACCTTGGGAGGGGTCCTCTCTGCCTCTTGGACATGAAAGCTTGTTTTCTTTGCTAGATTAGGGAAGTTTTCAGCTACAATTTGTTCAAGTATCTTTCTAGACCTCTGTTTTTCTCCACCCCCTCGGGGATGCTGATGATTCTAACATTGGAACGTTTCGTTGAGTCAGTAATCTCCCATATCCTACATTCTTGAGATTGGATTTTTTTGAGCCATGTTTCTGTCTTAGCTTTCTCCTCTACTAACCCATCCTCCAGTTCGCCGATTTGTTCTTCTGCCTCATTCACCCTGGCTGTCAGAGCATCTAGTTTTGACTGCATTTGATTCATAATATTTTTAATTTCTGCCAGATTCGCTCTCATTTCCGCCCTTAGAGATTCTATATTCTCTTTTAATATATTCGTTAATATTTTTTTTAAGTCTACAGATCATCTTGACCATTGTTACTCTGAACTCCGTTTCTGATAATTTGGTTATATCCATATCCATTAGTTCTGTGGCAGAGGCCACAGACTCATTCTCTTTTCTTTGCTGGGGGGGATATCTCTTTCTCATCATTCTGATGAGGAGAGGTTGCGGGGTTGCCCAGAGCTCAAATTATTGACCAGGACCCAGGCCGTGCGCCCTTGTTTTATAGAGACCTTAGGGCCGTGGGCTTCTTGATTTTTCAGCCTGCCTTCTGGGGGAGGGGCCTACCGCGCCGATACTCAGGCAGCCCTGTTTGGGTAGAGTCTCCCTGTCCCCTGCGGGGGGGGAGGGGGGGATGGGCACACTGTGAGCCGGTATTTCCAGGCTTTTGTTCTCTGGCGGCTTTCCCTCGCAGTTTGCTGTGTCTCTTCTGAGAGTCAGAGTAGCAGTAGCCAAATCCCAGCCTCTATCTCAGAACAGAGGGATCGCAGACCGTTCTCCACTGTGGTCTTCTGGCCACTTTAACTCTGTTTCTGTTGGTGCTGCTAAACCCTGCAGTGTTGGGATGTGCGTGCGCCCCACAGCGGGTGTCACAGCCCTCACTTCCAGGGCCGGCACGTCTCTGTACTTTGTGTTTCTAACACCGCCAGCCGCCCCCATGCGCTCCGAAGCTCCGTTTTCAGTGTGGTTCGCAGGCACTCCGGAGCTCTGGTGTTCAGATTGGTCACGCGCGTTCCCTGGCTCACAGTCTCAGTCGCTCTTTCGCGGGTGCCGTTCCCCAAGTCAGCCTGCTCCCCCTTGCAGGTGGCTACCTCTTCCCAGTGCCCTAACGTGGCAGCACCCTCCCCCTTCCGTTTATCTTCCGGTATCTCTGCACGGATTCACAGCTCCCCACTTTGTATTTCAATACTCAGTGCTGGAGATGTTCATTTGTAGAGATCCAGATGTATCTTCCTGCGTCTCAGGCTGATTCCGTGGGTGTTCAGGATGGTCTGGTACCTATCCAGCTCGACTCAGGGGACCAGCTGAAAAAGGGGTCCCCTACTCCTCCGCCATCTTCACTCCTCCTATACGTCCATAAATTTATCTTTAAATTCAATTTCATTCAGGCTAAGGAAAGCAAAAGTAACCATATTGCTCTATTTAGCATCAACACTGAATAAATAACCATATTAATGGTCTCTTGGGGAAACAAACTTTATAAAATACAGACCACTGTAAAAGCATTGTTGCTGTTCTTGTGTCGTTGGAATGTGAACAGAGACACTTAAGAGCTAGAATCCCCTAATGTGAACTGTATGCTGCTATCAGAAGAAACCAGCAGGCAGTTATGGAGATAATAGCACTTGAGTGTGTTCCATAATTCATCTCTGACCACAATATGAAAGCTGAGTTAATAGAGAAGAGATTGGAGGCAGGAAGTTTGTTAAGCTTTAGAGTAGTCCAGTTTACAACTGTGAGTGAAAAGTAGGAAATATAATTGAGACATGCTGTGGAATAGTCTCTGTAGATCCTGGTTTCTGGCTGAATTGGAGAGATGAGGGGAAAAGAGAAATCAGTGGTCACTCCTTTTTCCATCCAGCCTACCTAGGAATAATAATAGTACTAATTGATCTAAGAGAAAATAAGACGACTTCTTATTGAGGATTGGTTAATGTTCAACATATATGTTACATTATTGAATCTTTACAGCAGCCTACGAGATAAGTAGTAGCATCCCCATTCTAAAGATGAGAAAATCGATGTGCAGTCAGTATTGCAGCCATGATTTGATTCCCCAAGTCCATCCAGTTCTAAAGCCCTGCTCTTTCCTCAATGTTAGCCTGCCTCATTTGAAGGAGAATGCAAAGGAGGACTGGGTTGAAAAAGACCTTAACTCTGAGCTTGGAAATGTTGACCTTTATAAGCTGTTGGGGCACACTGTAGAGACAGACAAGTATAGCAAGCAACTGTCTGGAGATAACAGTGTAACCAGGATTAGGAAGTATCCTGATAGAGGTGATAATTAAGTCATGAGAGTATGTGACCTGAAGGGTAGAATGTAGAATGAAAAAGGATAAGATCAGAGTCTTGGAAAACAGTTGGATTTAAGAGGTCAGAATGAGACTGAGAAGCCAAAGAATGAAATTGAGAAGGAGCAAAGTACTGGAGAAGTAAGAAGAAAGCCCAGAGTGCAGGATAATGGAATCTAGGGAAGAAAAGAGCAACAATGAGGAAGTGTTTACTATCAAACTCTTTAAAAGTGGTCAAGTAGGATAGCAACAGAATAGAGAACTCCTTAAATTTTGTAGTTCTTTGGGAACCATTACAGAAGCACTTTGAAAAGAGTGGTAGAGACCAGTGCCACGGAGCAAAAGGCTAAAGAGAAGTGGATAGAAGATGCAAAATCAATGACAGTAGAAAAAAATTATTCTATGAGATGCTCAATGTTTAAGGAAGGAAATTAATTTGGGGGCGCCTGGGTGGCACAGCGGTTAAGCATCTGCCTTCGGCTCAGGGCGTGATCCCGGCGTTATGGGATCGAGCCACATCAGGCTCCTCTGCTATGAGCCTGCTTCTTCCTCTCCCACTCCCCCTGCTTGTGTTCCCTCTCTCGCTGGCTGTCTCTATCTCTGTCGAATAAATAAATAAAAAATCTTTAAAAAAAAAAAAAGGAAGGAAATTAATTTGATACTAGTTTAAGGTGGAAAACCGATCGGTATGCACAAGTAGGACCTGAAATACTAGTGTGATAAGTCACAAGTTACCATTACCTCCTACCTAACTCCATCTACCTCAGGTATAAGAAAAAGATGTATTTAAGATTGTTATTCAAACTGGTATAGTATACACAAACCATAATTCCCTCAGACCTGGATGAACTTTTTGCTTTTATTTCTAGTAGTCCCAAGGTATAGGGAACCAAATCTTAGAAGTACTTTATCCACTATATATACCTCCTTAGATTTGTAAAGTTGGAGGTAATTTTATAACGTGGACATAATAAAGCCTCTGGTAATATCACTGTCATACTTACCAAACCAAAGTTCTGATTCACTATTCTAATATTTGATGATAAGTCTGAATGACAAAGCCTATAAAAGGAGACACTGAACGTGAAACTGAAAAAAGGCAGTAGAGGGCATGCTGTTTTTCTCTTTGTCTTGTTCAGGTCTCTTCTCACACTGAAACATAGAGTTTCCTACTGCAAGAGATTAGGCATAACTCTTTTACTGATTATACAGCCTCTATTCCTGAAATTGTTGAGCATACCTACTTTAAAAGTTTTCAGATACTTTTTCTCAGCATAACGTAACATGCTGAATTAATGGAACACGTTATGGGTACTACAATTTTTTCCTTAAATGTTTGGAAAATTATTAGATGATCAACTCATGAATTAAGAAAACAAGAAAAAGAGTGTGTTAGGATGTGCCACTGATTTTTTTTTTTAAGTGTAAGATTATACAGGTCAACCTTCTAAGCCAATACAGCATTCTTTATGCTGATCATAGAACTATAACAGTAAACTTAATAACTCATGGAGCATGATACAGTCTATTTAAAATAACAACATAAAGAAGTTGGGGGTGTAGAAAGACCCTAAACTCACTTCCTCCCATGGATACACCAAATCTGTAACAGCATATGGATCAGTTCCTTCTGAAAAAGACCTGAAAACTAGTTGAACAGCTCCTCCACACCAAAGGATAGAAAAGCCACATGGAAACAGATAGGAGAGTTAGAGACATGTTCTTACCCAAAAAAACTTACCCCAGCATGGTAACCCACAAGTGGGAGGGATCTTACAAATACGAATGTATTCCTGGCATCCCAACTCCAACCCTTCAATGCTACACTGGAGAGATGAGGCCCAGAATAAGCAGCTTTGAAAACCAATGGGGCTTACATCCAGGAGACCCAAAGGGCTGTAGAAAACTGAGACTCTGGTTTTAATGGACTCATGCACAGACTCACCCTGGGATTCAGCACATAAGCATCAGGTTGAAAAGCGCTTAGGGGGCGCCTGGGTGGCACAGCGGTTAAGCGTCTGCCTTCGGCTCAGGGCGTGATCCCGGCGTTATGGGTTCGAGCCCCACATCAGGCTCCTCTGCTATGAGCCTGCTTCTTCCTCTCCCACTCCCCCTGCTTGTGTTCCCTCTCTCGCTAGCTGTCTCTATCTCTGTCAAATAAATGAAAAATCTTTTAAAAAAAAAAAAAAGCGCTTAGGCCATATGTGAAGGAAATTCATTGGCTAATCTTAAAGCATCTGCTGGAGGAGCAGGGGTCTGCTAGAACTCTCTCAGTGATGGAGGTGCTCACAAGTGCCATTTTTTCAGTCCCATTTCACCTTGCTACTGCTGTTTGCCCCGCCCATGCACTCTCCCATATCCCAGCCCTTCTACACCCAGCAGTGGGCTTGCCCTACCATGCCAAATTGACAGGCATGTGCAGTCCACACAAGGAATGCCGGTTAAATGCCTGGCTCTGGTGGCCAGGGAGCATTGCATTTCTGGGCCCCACATGACTGAAACAATTGAAGAGACAATTCTTGGCAGGCTACCACCCCCAGAGCACTGCATAAACAGCAACTGAAACACATCCCCTATCTTCTATGACCGCTCCGTCAAAAGGAGATACAGCTGTTTTGCCTCATACATAGAAACAAATACAGAGTCAGACAAAATGACAAAACAGAGGAATGTGTTCCAGATGAAAGAACAAGATAAAACCCCAGAAAAACACCTCAACAAAATAGAGATAAGTAATTTACCTGATAAAATGTTAAAGTAATGGTCATAAATATACTTGCCTATCTTGTGAGAAGAATGGATGAGTACAGAGTGAACTTCAACAGAGACAGAAGGTATAGGAAAGTACCAGACAGAAGTCACAGAGCTGAAGAGCACCATAACTAAACTGAACAATACACTAGAGGGTTCAAAGCAGACTAGACGAAGAAGGGATCAGTGACCTGAAAGGGCAATGGAACTCACTCAAACAAAGCAGCAGAAAGAAGAAAAAAAATGTTAAAAACTAAAGATAGCTTAAGGGACCTGTGGGACACCAGAGCAACATGGTGTTTAGGAGTCCCAAAGAGAAGTATGAGAGCAAAGGAACATAAAAATTATTTGAAAAAATAATAGCTTAAAACTTCAATGACCTGGAGAAGGAAACAAGCATCCAGTTCCAGGATGCACAAAGAGTTCCAAATAAAATTAACCCAAAGGTATCCACAAGATAGATTATCATTGAAATGTCAAAATTTGAAGATAGGGAGAATCATAAAGCACCAAGAGAAAAACAGCTTGTATCTACAGGGGAAACCCCATAGGACTGTCGGCAGATTTTTAAGCAGAAACTTTACAGGCCAGAAGGGAATGACATGTTACCCAAAGTGCGAAAAGCAAGAAAATTTCAACAAGCATACTTTACCCAGGGAAGTTATCATTCAGAATTGAAGGAAAGATAAAGAATTTTCAAGACAAGTAAAAACTAAAGGAGTTCAGTACCACTAAACTGGCCTTACAAGAAATTTTAAGGGACTTCTTTAATCTGAAAATAAAGGGAACTAATTAGTAAAAAGAAAATATGAAAGTAAAAATTTCAGTGGTAAATGTAAATATGTACCAAAGACAATAATCACTTACAATGCTGGCATGAAGGTTAAAAGAAAAAAATAGTTAAATAAATAAATAAATAACTCCAAGTACAACAATTAGTTAATGGATAATACAAGATAAAAAGATGTGTAATATGACATCAAAAATGTAAACTGTGCAAGGGGAGGGGAATAAAAATGTAAATTTTTAGAATGCAGTCTTAACTTGC
This sequence comes from Ailuropoda melanoleuca, assembly GCF_002007445.2. Classification (NCBI taxonomy): domain Eukaryota; kingdom Metazoa; phylum Chordata; class Mammalia; order Carnivora; family Ursidae; genus Ailuropoda; species Ailuropoda melanoleuca. The sequence goes on along the minus strand of NC_048224.1, from coordinate 63,457,208 downwards.
TATCAATATAAAATATTGATAGGTTGATATAGGTTGATACGTGTAAGCCTCTTTGTAACCACAAAGCAAAAATCTGTACTAGATACATAAAAGACAATGAGAATGGAATCTAAACATAACACTAAAAAAAGGGCATAAAACCACAAGGGAAGAGAGCAAGAGAAGAAGAAAGAAACAAAGAAGAACTACAAAACAGCCAGAAAACAGTCAACAAAATGGCAGCACATAAGTACCTATCTATAATTACTTTAAACGTAAATAGACTGAGTTATTTAAAAAAAAGAAGACCCATCTATATATTGCCTATAAGAGACTCATTTCAGATCTAAAACACACAGACTGAAAAGTGAAGAGATGGGAAGAGATATTTCATGCAAATGGAAGGCAGAAGAAAGCTTAGGTAGCTTACTTACATCAGACAAAATAGACTTTAACACAAACTGCGGTAAAAGGCAAAGATGGGCATTACATAATGATAAAGGGTTCATTCCCCAAGAAGATAAAACATTTGTACACTGAACATAGGAGCATCTAAATATATAAAGCAAATATTAACAGGGAGAAATTGACAGCAGTACAATAATAGTAGAGGACTTTACTCCCTCACTTAGATCAATGGAGAGCTCATCCAGACAGAAAGTCAATAAGCAAAGTCAGCCTTAAACAAAAATTAGACCAGATGGGCTTAATGGATATCTACAGGTATTCCATCCAAAAGAAGCAGAATACACATTCTTCTTAAGTGCACATGGAATATTCTCCAGGATATTCTAAAATTTAAGAAGACTGAATTTATATCAAGCATCTTTTCAGGCCACTGTGGTATGAAAAAGAAATCAATCACAAAGAGAACTGGAAAAATCACAAATGTGTAGGGATTGAACAGTATGCTACTGAACGACTGGTGGGTCAATGAAAAAATTAAAGGAGAAATTTTTTAAATTAGCTTGAGACAAATGAAAGTGAAAATATAAACATAACAAAATCTGTGGGATAAAGCAAAAGCAATTTTAAGAAGGAATTTTATAGCAAATACAGGCCTCTCTTAAGAAACAAGAAAAATCCCAATCTAACTTTGCACCTAAAGGGTCTAGAAAAAGAAGAATAAATGAAGCTCAAAATTCGAAGGAAAAAAAATCGGAGCAGAAATGAAATAAAGACTAAAAAGACAGTAGATGAAATCAATAAAACTAAGAGCTGGTTCTTTGAAGAGAACTACAGAATTGGCAAGCCTTTGGATAGCCTCATCAAGAAAAAAAGGAATCCTCAAATAAATAAAATCAGAAATGAAAGAAGGGAAGTTAGATCTGATACCACAGAAATAGAAAGGATCATAAGAGACTTCTATGAAGAATTATACTGCCTCAAACAGGACAACTAGAATAAATGGATAAGTTCCTAGAAGCATACTATCTTCATGAAGAAACAGAAACTCTGAATAGATCATCTACCAGTACAGAGATTGAATCAGTTACGAGAAACTTTCCAACAAACAGAAGTCCAGAACCAGATGGCTTTACTGGTGAATTCTACCAAACATTCAAGGAATATTTAATACCTGTACTTCTGAAACTCTTCTTTTAAAAAATTGAAGATTAGGGAATGCTTCCAAACTCATTTTACAAGACCAACGTTATTCTTGTACCAAAAATAAATAAATAAATAAACCAGTATCCCCAATGAACATAGATGCAAAAATCCTCAACAAGGGGCACCTGGGTGGCACAGCGGTTGAGCGTCTGCCTTCGGCTCAGGGCGTGATCCTGGCATTGTAGGATCGAGCCCCACATCAGGCTCTTCCACTATGAGCCTGCTTCTTCCTCTCCCACTCCCCCTGCTTGTGTTCCCTCTCTCGCTGGCTGTCTCTATCTCTCGAATAAATAAAATCTTTAAAAAAAAATCCTCAACAAAATATTATCAAACTGAATTCAATAATACATTAAAAAGATCATATACCATGTTCAAATGGGATTTATTCCAGGGATGCAGGGATGTTTCAGCATCTGTAAATCAGTCAACATAGTACACCACATCAGTGAAACGAAGGATAAAAATCTTACAGTCCTTTCAGCAGATACAGAAAAAACATTTAACAAAATTCAACATCAGTTTAGGTTAAGTCTCTACAAAGTAGGTATAGAGAGAACCTTCCTCAACATAATAAAGGCCATATATTACGAACTCACAGCCAATATCATGTTTAATGGTAAGAAGCTGAAAGAAGCTGAATACAAGGATGCCCACGATTACTACTTCTATTCAACATAGTACTGGAAGTCCTAGCTGGAGCAATTAGTCAAGGAAAAGAAATAAAAGGCATCCAAATTAGAAAGGAAGAAGCAAAACTGCTACAATTGTGAACACTATTTTATGTATAGAAAAACCCTAAACACACCACCAAAAAGCTATCAGAACTAACAAATTCAGTAAAGTTGAGGATAAAAAAAATCAATGCACAGGAATCTGTTGGTATTTTTATATAATAGAAATGAACTATCAGAAGAATTAAGAAAATTCTATTTAAAATTGCATCAAAAAGAATAAAATACCTGGAAATAAATTTAACCAAGGAGGTGCAAGACCTGTAATATGAAAACTATAACACATTAATGAAAGAAATTGAAGAAGACACAAATAAATGGAAAAATATTCCATGCTCATGAATTGAAGAATTAATATTGTTCAAATGTCCATATTATCATCCAAAGCAATCTATGAATTGAATGCAATCCCTACCAAAATTCCAGTGACATTTTTCACAGAAATAGAACAGTCCTAAAATTTGTTTGGAACTACAGAAGGTTCCTAATAGCCAAAGCAATTTTGAAAAAAGAAAAAGCTGGGAGCATCATGCTGCCTGATTTCACACCATTACAAATCTACAGTATAGTATTGGCATAAAAGCAGACACAAAGACCAATGACACAGTATAAAGAGCCCAGATACAAGCCACGCATATATGGTCAATTAAATGATGACAAAGGAGGCAAGAATATACAACTGGGAAAGGACAGTCTTTTCAGTAAATGGTACTGGAACAACTGGACAGCTACATACAAAAGAATGAAACTATACCACTCTCTTTCACCACACACAAAATTGCCTCAAAATGGATTAAAGACTTGAATATTAGACCAGAACTTATAAAACTCTTAGAAGAAAACATAGCCAGTTAGATCCTTGACAGTGCTTTTAGCAGTATTTTTTTTGGATCTTACGGCAAAGGCATTGGCAACAAGGCATAAGTAAACAAATGAATTGCACCAAACTGAAAAGCTTCTGCACAGAAATGAAAAGGCAGTCTGTCGACTGGGAGAAAATATTTGCAAATCATGTATCTGGTTAATATCCAAAGCATGTAAAGAACTCATTCAATTCAACACACGACAAAAGAAACGATCTGTTTTAGAAAATGAGCAGAGGATCTGAATAAGCTTTTTTCCAAATAAGATGTACAGATGAACAATAGACACATGATGAGATGCTCAACATCCCTAATAATCAGAGAAACACAAAACAAAACTGCAAGGAGATACCACCTCACACCTGTCAGAGTGGCTATTATCAGAAAGATAAGAAATAACAAGTGTTGGCAAGGATATAGAGAAAGGGAACTCTTGTGCACTGTTGGTGGGAATGTAAGTTGGTGCAGCCACTATGGAAAACAGTATGGAGGATCCTTAAAAAAACTAAAATAGAAGTATCATGTGATCCAGAGTTCAACTTCTGAATATCCAAGAAAATGAAAACACTAATTCAAAAAGATATCTGCACCCCTCTGTTTGTCTCAGCATCATTCACTATAACAAGATATGGAAACAACTAAAATGTTCATCAGTGGATGAATGGATAAAGAAGTGGTATGTATATGTAATGCAGTATTACTCAGCTATGATAAAGAAGGCAGTCTTGCCATTTCTGTCAACAGGATGGACCTTTAGGATATGCTTATGCTTAGTGAAATAAGTCAGTCAGAGAAAGACAAATACTATATGATTTTACTTATATGTGGAATCTAAAAAACGAAACACATGAACAAACAAAACAAAACCCCTAAATGTAGAGAACAGATTGGTGGTTGCCAGAGGAGAGTGGCTGGGGGAGGTAAGTAAAATGGGAGAAGGAGATACAAACTTTCAGTCATGAAATAAGTAAGTCATGGAGATATAACATATAGCATGGTGATTATAGTCAATAACATTGTATTTGCGTATTGTGTACCTGTATGGTGACGGGAAAACTAGATTTATTGTGGTGACCATTTCATAATATAAATAAATATCAGATCATTATGTTGTATACCTGAAATTAATAGGTCATATGTCATTATACCTGTTTATTTTTTTTTTCATCATGATAAGTAATTTTTAATCCCCATCACCTGTTTCCCTCAAGCCCCCATCAACTTCCCCTCTGGTGTTCTCTGTAAGAGACTGTTTCTTGGTTTGTCTCTCTTTTTTTTTTCCCTTTGCTCATTTATTTTGTTTTGTTTCTTAAATTCCACATATGAATAAGATCTTATGTGACCTCAATTTAAAAAATTATAGCATAGAATAAAAGGGCATTTACATTAATTACTTGAATAATTATTTCATTTCTGTGGTCATTATATTAGGAAACCGAAGTATGTAACATCTTATATTTGAAATTTTATTGAACAAACCTACCAGTTCTCAGATTAGAAGAACATATTTAAAGGACATGGGTTTTTTGTTTTGTTTTGTAGGTTACCTGAATGTTTCTCCAGTAAATTTTATTTATTGCTGTTCCTACCATAAGTGCTAATGCATGAGAGTAGGTAATGAAAATTACTTTAATACCCGAAACATAGATATAACAAAGTGACTTAAATGGCAAATACAAAAGTAATCGAAATCTGTTAATCTAAAGTCTTTTGGAAATGTCCTAAAATATAAATTGCCTCCGTTTGTTTCTTTTGTGTTATGCAGTACATTCATGTTTTATTAATATCCAGATCCAGAAGCTGTTGAAGTAATTGCTTATTATTTCTCTATCCCAAGAACAAGTAAAATAGCAACTATCTGTATGAGCTGTTTTCTGTCAGATAATAATAAACAATACAGCAATGATCAAAGCCAGCAATAGTTAATACATTTAATCTTTACCTTGATAGATGGCACATCTGCTTATTTGGGCTAAGTGCCAGGGTTTTAGTGCGATTTCTTTAAACAATACCTTAATGACATGTCTATTTACTCGTGTGAATTTCTCCTTAGGTGGTCCTTTTATTTCACATTGATTTCATACTGGCAGGAAGGATTGTGCTCTAAATATAGTAGTGGTATAATTTTATCACGCCAAATATATGTGCTAGTGTTATTATTAAGTAAACATAAAAGCCTTCAGTAGAATTTATTATTCTTTGGGAATAATGTTCTTGTTTCAGAATTTAAACTATCATGATTCTGAAAGCAAAAATAAGTTAAATCAATCCTACATATATTTCTTCATCTTCAGCCTATAATTGAAAATATGGATCAATATAAATTTAAATAGTCAACTTGGCAGTACTTTTTTAATCATAGAATTTGTATTTGGTGAATGTGTCCTCCTGCTTCTTTCACAACTTATGTATTATGACCACTTTACCTTCTTTGTTTCTCTCCAAGCACCCCTATTTCTTCCACAAACTTTGTTCTTTCCTCTGGAAAGAGGATTGTCCTGGAATGTCCTTGCCCCATTCCTTTGGTAGTTTTTATCATTCAGATCTCAGCCCAAATGTCATGTTCTCACAAAGAACCACGCAGAATAAACCTATCTAACAGTAACGCATACCCAGCAGTCTCAGAATCCTGTTACCTTACTTTTATTTGATCTTATTCTGTCATACACTTGACATTATTTGAAATCCTCTTATTTGTTCACTGTTGGTTATCTCTAGCCCATTAGAATGTAAGTTTCATGACGGCAAGGATATTATCTGTCCTTAACTGCTATATTCCCAACACTTAGAACAGCACTTTCATTACATGATAGGCACTTACTATATTGCTGTCATGAATCAGTATCATGTACAGCCATTTTAGAAACTGCCTTAAAACCAGACGGTCCTTTTGGCATAAGAGAATACAGTTGATCCTTGAACAACATGGGTTTGAGCTATAGAGTTCCACTTAGACACAGATTTTTTTTTATAGTACAGTACTATAAATGTATTTTCTCTTCCTTATGATTTCCTTAATAACATTTTCCCTTCTCTAGCTTACTTTAAGAATACAGTATATAATACACTCAACATGCAAAATATGTTTATCAGTAATGCTTTCAGTCAGCAATAGGCTATTAGTCATTAAATTTTAGGGGACTTTAAAGTTATGCATGAATTTTCGACTGCACAGGTTCGGCACCCCAACCCCTGTGTTTTTCAAGGGTCAGCTGTGCTGGTATAAAATGTTTATGCTCTTTCAAATGGAGCTTTTACTATAGAACTAAATGTACAGCACTTTAATCTTCAGAGTACATTAAAACCTGCTATAACCCTCTCCCTGAGTATAGACCAAAATGTTTTAGGTAAGACTCTAAGATGACAAGGTTTTTTTTATTCTTATTATTTAAAAATAGAGTGAGTATAGTTGACACACAATGTTACATTAGTTTTAGGTGTACAACATAGTGCTTCAACAGCTCTGTGTTATGCTGCGCTCACTAGAAGTGTAGTTACCATCTGTCACCATGCAGTGCTATTATGGTACCTTTAACTGTATTCACTATGCTTTAATTTTTGTGACTAATTCATTCCATAACTAGAAGCCTGTATCTCTCACTCGCCTTCACCCATTTTGCCCACCTCCCCCTACTGATCTCCCCCCTGACAACCATCAGTTTGTTCTGTGTATAAGTTTGATTCTGCTTTTTGTTTGTTTATTCATTTGTTTTGGGGGTTCCACATATAAGTAAAATCATGTGGTATTTCTCTTTCTCTGTCTGACTTATTTCACTTAGCCTAATATCTAGGTCCATCCATGTTGTCACAAATGGCAAGATCTCACCCTTTTATGGCTATATAATATTCCATATCTTTATCAGTTCATCTGTGGATGGACACTTAGGTCATTTCTGTACCTTTGCTATTGTAAATAATGCTGCAATAAAAATATGGGTCCATATGTCTTTTCATATTAGTGTTTTTGTTTTCTTTGAGTGAATACCCAGTGGTGGAATTATTGGATTATGTGATATTTCTATCTTTAATTTTTTGAGGTACCTCCATACCATTTTACACAGTGGCTGTACCAGTCTGCATCCCTACCAGCAGCACCCAAGGGTTCCTTTTTCTCTGCATCCTTGCCAACACTTGGTATTTCTTAACATGGCAAGCTTTATCTCATACTATACCCACTTAGGTAGAACTTTAAGACAGAACTTTGTTCTTCTAAATTCCACACCATATTGCAATAAGCCAATGTTGTAAAAAGCCTCCTAAAAAATTCTTGTTTCAGTGAACTAATATTACTTGCTTTGTTTTATTTATAATTACTTAATGACTATGTGAAGATTATAACAACTATATTAACTGTCATAATAAAAGAAATACACATTTTTAAAATTTTGTACAAAAACTTACAATCACTATGGATAACATCTATTTGTATTTTTAAATTGTTATCTGTATGATAAATTTTGAATAATTTTCAGTACTGGATCTAATTTTAGTACTTTAAAAGTGTCCAAATTACCAGTATTAGAAATGAAAAGGAAATATCACCACAGATTCTACAAATATCAGAAGGATTAAAATGGAATATTGTGAACAACTTATTCATATGTGACTGTAAATTTGATAACTCAGATGAACTGGACAAATGCCTTAAAAAAAAAAGAGAAAGACTTACCAAAACTAACAAGAGATAGAAATCTGTCTAGCCTGTTACCAAAGAAATTGAACTTGTTATCAAAAACTTTCCCACAAAAAAGTGTCCAGGCCCAGATGGTTTTACTGGTGAAAGCTATCAAGCATTCAAGGAAGAAGAAATGCCAAATTTTCACAAACTCTTTCAGAAAATACAAGAAAATGGAACAGATCCTTCATAAGACCAGCATATCCCTGATAACTAAAATTTGGCAAAGGTCTAACAAGAAAAGTAAATTATACACCAACTTTCATCATGAACAAAGACACAAAATACCTAAGCAGGTAGAACAAAACATATTATATACTGTATAAAATAATGCACCAAAATCAAGTGAGATTTATGCAAAGAATACAAAATTTGTTTAAAGATTGAAAATCAGTGCATCCATCATATTAACAGAATAAAGGAGAGATGAACATGATCCTCTCACTATATGTTTACAAAGTATTTAAGAAAATAAGCACTTTCATAATAAAACTGAGCAAAGTAGAAATTGAAGAGAAATTTTTCAATATGATAAAGGGCATTTATAAAAAATTTAAAGATAGCATCATGCTACAGATCAAATATAGAATGCTGTCCCTTTATGACTAGAAACAAGGCAAGGCTATATTTTCTTATCTCTTCTGTTCAACATTTTACTGAAGACTCTAATAATAACAATACAAGTTGGGAGGGATAAAAAGATTGGGAAGGAAGAAGTAAATCTGACTTTATTCACAGATATCAACAAGGAAAGGAAAGCTGCTAGAACCAAAAGCGAATTTAGGAAGTTCTCAATATAGAATGTCAGTATGGAGAAATCAATTGTATTTCCACATACTAGTAGCAAATAGTTGGAAAATGAAATTAAAATCAGTTATCCTTTGGATGGTATCAAATAACATAAAGTAAGTAGAAATAAATTTAACAAAAGCATTCACCAAATACTTAAGACATTGCCAGTAGAAATTCAAGGAAACTTAAATAAAATGGAGGAATATATCATGTTAATGGTTAGAAGATTCAGTAGTGTTGGGGCACCTGAGTGGCTCAGCCAGTTAAGCTGCCTTTGGCCCAGGTCCTGATCCCAGGGTCCTGGAATGGAGCCCCGCATCAGGCTCCCTGGTCGGTGGAGAGCCTGCTTCTCCCTCTCCTTCTGCCTGCCAATCCCCCTGCTTGTGCTCTCTCTCTCTGTCAAACAAATTAATAAAACTCTTTAAGAAAAAAAAAGAAGATTCAGTAGTGTTAAGATGTCAGTTCTTCCCAAATTGTTCTAAAGATTTAACTTCCCAAGCAAAATCACAGCAGGTTTTTTTGGTAGAAATTAACAAGCTGATTTTAAAGTGTATATGTAAAAACAGAAGACCTAGAACACTCAAATCAGTCTTGAGAAACAAGAGCAAATGTGGATAACTCACACTACCTGACCTTGACTTACTGCAAAGCTACAGTAATGGTGATGCTATGATATTGATCTAAGGGTGGGTAAGTAGATCAGTGGAAGATAAAAAAGAATCTGTACATGGTTGCTTAATTCTCAATAAAAACACCAACTCAGTTTATAGGAAAAGAAAAGTCTTTTCAGTAAATGACACTAGAATAATTGTATATGTGTATGAAAAAAACTAGTTATAACCCCTGCCTCAACCCATATGTAGGCATACCTTGGAGATCCCACGGGTTTAGTTCCAAACGACCATAATAAAGCAAGTCAAATGAATTTTTTGGTTTCCTAGTACATATAAAAGTTATTTTTATACTATACCATAGTCTGTTAAGTGTGAAGTGTCATTATGTCTGAAAGACTGATGTACATACTTTAATTAAAAAATACTTTATTGTTAAAAAAAATGCTCACTATCACCTGAGCTTTCAGTGAGTGGTAATCTTTTTTTGCTACTGAAGGGTCTCGTATCAGTGTTTAAGGCTGCCGGGTGTTTAAGGCTCAGGGTGGTAGTTGCTGGAAGTTGGGGTGATTGTGGCAATTTCTTTTTTTTTTTTAAGGATTTTATTTATTTATTTGACAGAGATAGAGACAGCCAGCAAGAGAGGGAACACAAGCAGGGGGAGTGTGAGAGGAATAAGCAGGCTCACAGCAGAGGAGCCCGATGTGGGGCTCGATCCTATAACGCCGAGATCACGCCCTGAGCCGAAGGCAGATGCTTAACCACTGTGCCACCCAGGCACCCCTCTGGCAATTTCTTAAGACAGTGGAGTTTGCCTCATTGTTCCTTTCACAAATGATTTCCTTTCACAAATGATTTCTCTGTAGCATATGATGCTGTTTGGTAGCATTTTACCCTCAGTAGAACTTCTTTCAAAATTGGATTCAATCCTCTAAAACCCTGCTGACTACTTTATCAGCTACGTTTATGTAATACTCTAAATCCTTTGTTGTCATTTCAACAGTCTTCTCCAGGAGTGGATTCCATTTCAAGAAACCACTTTCTGTGCTCATTCATAAGAAGTAATTCTTAATCTGTTAAAGTTTTATCATGAGATTGCAGCAGTTCAAATATAAAAATAATGAAAAGGCTTTAAATATTACAAGAATTACCAGACTGTGACACAGAGACACAAAGTGAACAAATGTTGTTGGGAAAATGGCTCCAAGAGCCTTGCTCAATACAGGGTTGTCACAAATCAATTTTAAAAAATGCAATATCTACAAAGTGCAATAAAGCAAGATGTGTCTGTATAAAAATGTATTTGAGATGGATTATAGATCTAAAAAACTAAAACCGTTAAGCTTCTGGGAAAAAAAAAAAGAATATATTCAGGATCTAGGATATTCAGAGTTTCTTAGGGCACTAAGCAATAACCACAAAAGAATAAAATCAAGTTAGTCTTCATCCAAATCAAAAACTTTTATTCATTCAGAGACCCGTTAAGAAAATGAATAGGCAGGGGCACCTGGGTGGCTCAGTTGTTACGCATCTGCCTTCATCTCAGGGCGTGGTCCCGGCGTTCTGGGATCGAGCCCCACGTTGGGCTCCTCTGCTAGGAGCCTGCTTCTTCCTCTCCCACTCCCCCTGCTTGTGTTCCCTCTCTCGCTGGCTGTCTCTCTCTCTGTCAAATGAATAAATGAAATCTTTAAAAAAAAGAAAGAAAATGAATAGGCAAACTATAGGATGGAAGAAAATATTTTCCAAGCAGATATTTCACAAAGGACTTGTATCCAGAATATATAAAGAACTCAACAACTTAATAATTTAAAGTTAAGGACTTAATTGTTCCCTTCCTTGGAATTCATCCAAGAGAAATATTAAAATATATCCACACAAAAAAACCCACAAAAGAATTGTACAAGAAAGCTTATGGCAGAGATCTCCTGTACAATATAGTTCATATAGTTAAGAGTACAGTGTTGTACACTTAAAAACTTAAGAAGGTACATCATATCCTGAGTGTTCTTACACCAAAGGAAAAAGAAAACACACAAATCTTTTGGAGGTGATGGGTATGTTTATTACCTTGATGTATCTCAGATATATGCATGTGTCCAAACTCATCAAAATGTACACATTAGTGTGTTTAATTTTTTTGTATATTAAGTATACCTCAGTAAAGCTGGAAAAAAATTTTTTGATAGCTTGATTCACAGCAGTCAAAAACTAGAGACAGTACAAACATCTATCAACAAGTGAATAGATAAGTAGTAATATACTTATACAGTGAGATACAGCTCAACAATAAATAAGAACAGACTACTTATATGCAAACGTGAATGAATCTCAAAACCATTAGGCAGAGTAGAAGATGATACCACAAAAAAAACATACAATTTGATATAATTTATTTGAATTTCTTTTTTTATTATGTTAGTCACCATACAGTACTTCATTAGTTCCCGATGTAGTGCTCCATGATTCATCATTTGCACACTACACCCAGTGCTCCTTGCAATACTTGCCCTCCTTAATACCCATCACTGGGCTTACCCATCCCCCAACCCCTCTCCCCCTGAAACCCTCAGTTTGTTTCCCAGAGTCCGTAGTTTCTCATGGTTCATCTCCCCCTTTGATTCCCCCCCCTTATTTTTCCCTTCCTTTTCTTAATGTCCTCCATGCTATTCCTTATGTTCCACATATAAGTGAAAGCATACAATTGTCTTTCTCTGCTTGACTTATTTCACTGAGCATAATCCCCTCCAGTTCCAGCCATGTCAGTGCAAATGGTGGGTATTCATCCTTTCTGATGGCTGAGTAATATTCCATTGTAGATACGGACCACATCTGCTCTATCCATTCATCTGTTGAAGGGCTTCTCGGCTCCATCCACGATTTAGCTATTGTGGACAATGCTGCTATGAACATTGGGGTGCATGTGCCCCTTCTTTTCACTACATCTGTTTCCTTGGGGTAAATACCTAGTAGTGCAATTGCTGGGTCATAGGGTAGCTCTATTTTTAACATCTTGAGGAACTTCCATACTGTTTTCCAGACTGGCTGTACCAACTTGCATTCCCACCAACAGTGTAAGAGGGTTCCCCTCTCTCCACATTATCTCCAACATTTGTTGTTTCCTGCCTTGTTAATTTTTGCCACTCTAACTGGTGTAAGGTGGTATCTCAGTGTGGTTTTGATTTGAATTTCCCTGATGGCTAATGATGTTGAACATTTTTTCATGTGTCCGTTAGCCATTCATATGTCTTCTTTGGAGAAGTATGTCTTGTGCCCACATTTTGACTTGATTATTTGTTTTTTGGGTTTTAAGTTTGAGAAGTTCTTTATAGATCTTGGATACCAGCCCTTTATCTGTAATGTCATTTGCAAATATCTTCTCCCATTCCGTGGGTTGCCTGTTTTGTTGACTGTTTCCTTTGCTGTGCAGAAGGTTTTTATCTTGATGAAGTCCCAAAAGTTCATTTTTGCTTTTGTTTCCCTTGCCTTTGGAGACATGTCTTGAAACCGATGTCAAAGAGGTTACTGTCTATGATTCCTGTCTCACATGGAGGTCTTGCATCCATTTAGAGTTTATCTTTGTGTATGGTGTAAGAGAATGATCAAGCTTCATTCTTCTATACAGAGCTGTCCAATTTTCCCAGCACCATTTATTGAAGAGACTGTATTTTTTCCATTGGATATTTTTTCCTGTTTTGTCGAAGATTAGTTGACTGTAGAGTTGAGGGTCCATATCTGGGCTCTCTATTCTATTCCATTGATCTGTGTGTCTGTTTTTGTGGCAGTACCATGCTGTCTCGGTGATCACAGCTTTGTAATACAGCTTGAAATCAGGCAATGTGATGCCCCAGCTTTGTTTTTCTTTTTCAACATTTCCTTGGCAATTCAGGGTCTTTCCTGGTTCCATACAAATTTTAGGATTGTTTGTTCCAGCATTTTGAAAAATGGCATTGATATTTTGATAAGGATGGAGTTGAAAGCATAGATTGCTCTGGGTAGTATAGACATTTTAACAATGTTTTTTCTTCCAATCCATGAGCATGGAATGTTTTTCCATCTTTTTGTGTCTTCTTCAATGTCTTTCATCAGTGTTCTGTAGTTTCTGGACACTTTACCTCTTTGGTTAGGTTTATTCCAAGGTATCTTAACGGTTTTTGGTGCTACTGTAAATGGAATCAATTCCCTAATTTCTCTTTCTACAGTTACATTGTTAGTGTATAGGAAAGAAACTGATTTCTGTGCATTGAGTTTATATCCTGCCACATTACTGAATTGCTCTATGAGTTCTAGTAATTTGGTGGTGGAGTCTTTTGGGTTTTCCACATAAAGTATCATGTCATCTGTGGAGAGAGAGAGCTTGACTTCTTCTTTGCCAGTTTGAATACCTTTTATTTCTTTTTGTTGTCTGATTGCTGATGCTAGGACTTTTAGTACTATGTTGAACAATAGTGGTGAGAGTGGACATCCTTGTCATGTTCCTGAGAATGATGTTCACCGTGGGTTTTTCATAGATGGTTTTTATGAAATTGAGGAATGTTCCCTCTATCCATACACTCTGAAGAGTTTTAATCAGGAAAGGATGCTGTATTTTGTCAAATGCTTTTTCTACATTTAATTTTTTAAAACTTTTTTTTAATTTGCTTTCCATATGAGGATTGGTACAAATGAAAGGTAGGTTTTTAAGTGTATTCAGTCTCAAGGTACTATTAACAATTTTATAATTGGCAGAAATGTAGGTTTTTAAATTATTTTGATGCTTGGGGCACCTGGGTTCAGCTCAGAGTCTGCTTGGGATTCTCTGCCTCTCCCCCTACCTCTCCCCCTGCTCCTGCTCTCTCACACTCTCTCAAATAAATAAATAAAATATATTTAAAAAATTATTTTGATGCTTTATAAATGCATAAGGAGAAGAAGACCATTTTTATATGGTATAAGTAGCTTTTGAAGGTCTATATGCTTGACGGGCACCTGGGTGGCTCAGTCGGTTAAGTGACAAACTCTTGATTTCCACTCAGGTCATGATCTCACATGATCTCAGGGTTATGAAATTGAGCCCCAAGTTAGGCTCCACTCTGGGTGTAGAGCCTGCTCGAAGATATTCTCTCTCTCTCTCTCTCTCTCTCAAAAAAAAAAAAAATCCAAAACTCCTTCTTCCTCTACCCCTCCCACCTTTCTCTCCCTCTCTTAAAAAAAAAAGCTATATACTTGAAAATGTGGCCATAAACTATCAATGATACAAAATAAATTATGAATCAAAATTCTCTTGAAGAATGAGGGTAGTCATGAAGTTTTCGTAGAGTAATATCTTTGGAATATGTATTAAGTAAACTAGCTTTCTTAGGAAAAAAATGATTGTAATTTTTTATTGTAATTTTTTAATTGTAATTTGTATTACAAAAAAGTGTAATAATGTAAGTACTCCTTTGATTCTTACATGATTTAAGAAAAAATAACAGTGTTAGCTATAATGCAGAAAGAATTTAAGCTAATATTTAACAATTAGTATATATTTTACAGTGAAAACTTAGCATCTGTTTTTTAGGCTATTTTGAACAGTCCAGTAGTCACACAGCTAAATTCATGTTTGCTGTCGTTCTAGCTACAGAAGATCATAAGTAAACAAGATGACCTGAAGACAACAGTAGCTAATGAAACAGAGTGCCAGGTATGTGAAAATAAACTAAATATTTCCAGACAGATGATATGTACAGTGGTTTCTCTATTCCGTTTGTCAAATAAATATTCTCAGATAGTTGGGAAAGTTATCAGTAACTTCATTTTTCTAAATATTTTGAATAGATGTGCTACATTCACATGGTCCAGACTTCAGAAGTTTCACAAGAGTATGTACAGAGGGGAGTATTTTCCTCCCAGTTACCCAGTTTTCCCTGAGCAGTGAGTGCTTTCAGTGTCCTATATATTCGCCCAGAGATACCTCATGTGTGTAAGTGTATCTATAAAGAAGTAACTAAATACATCCATGTGTTCTTTTACCATTTTTCTACAAGGAGCAGCACAGTACATTGTCTCACACTCTCCCATTTTTTCCTCCCTACGTCTAATTATCTCCTTTTTAACAGCGCCATCGTGCTTTGTTGTATGGATGTACTAGTTTATGTAAACATCCCCCTTTATTTTTTTTTAAATATTCTTTTTTTTTTTTTAAGATTTTATTCATTTATTCGACAGAGGTAGAGACAGCCAGCGAGAGAGGGAACACAAGCAGGGGGAGTGGGAGAGGAAGAAGCAGGCTCATAGTGGAGGAGCCTGATGTGGGGCTCGATCCCATAACGCCGGGATCACGCCCTGAGCCGAAGGCAGACGCTTAACCGCAGTGCCACCCAGGCGCCCCCATCCCCCTCTTTAAAAACATTTAATGTATTTCCACTCTTTTGATAATGCAAATAATGCTACAGTTAATAATCCTGTAATTATATCATTTTATACATATGCTAATATATCTGACGGATAACTGCCCAGAAATTTGATTGCTGGGTCAAAAGGTATGATATTTCTAAGGTTGTTCATAAACTTTGACAAGTTTTGGCAAGTGTCTCCTGTAGAAAATGAGCCAATTTTCATTCCCACCACTAGTTCTAGACAGTTCTAATTCCACAGTATGCTTTCCATGAGGTTTTCTTAAATTTCCAAATTATTTCATCTTCTTAGAGCATCTCTACTTCAAATTTTGCAAATTATTAAAATCACAATTCTTTCTTACATTTCATCCCTTTGAGCAATCCTGTGCTGGACTTCTTTTCCCATTTCCGAGTCCTTGAATGGTGTTCCCTTTTCCTCGATGTATGTATTCTGTGTGTTCCCATCCTAGCCTGTATGTCCACCATCATAACAGCACTCACACATTAGCATAATTTAATTGTCTGTGTCCTCCTCTGAACTGTACGCATCATTGCTCTCTTTACAGTTGTTTAAACTTAGGGAGCAGTCCACAAGACCACCTACTTTTGTTAGCAGTTGCAAGTTCAGGGGACCCCTAAGAACACCCTTGGGTTCCATTATTCACTGGCAGAACTCACAAAGCTCACTGAAAATTGTTAGGGTCATGGGTACAGTTTCTTAAAATGAGCAGATACAGATTAAAATCAGCCAAAGGAAGAGACACGTGAGGCAGAGGTCCAGAAAGTTCCACAAGCAGAGGTTCCAGTTGTCCTCTCCCCAGTGGGGTCATGGATAACACTAATTCTCCCAGCAAGGTGTATAACAGTACACATGGAGAAGTGCCAATCAGGGCCCTAATGTCCAGAGATTTTCTTAGGGTCAGCTATATAAATTTGGTGCTGCCCATGTTGCTAACCCCCATCCCTAGCCATTCTGGAGGTCATGCTGATGCCCCATGACCCAAGCCACCACCCTAAACCTCATTGTTAGTCTGATATGGCCCAAGGCCCCCAAGTAAATAAGACACTTATCGTAGAGATCACCTCCCAGCAGCCCAGGACAAAACCAGACCTCTATCTAGGTACAGGAAATTCTTTACTACATAAGTTATATCTACATAGCCTGGGAAAGCACCAGAGCATGCTCTAAATGATCGGTAAATATTTTTGAATGAATGAACAAATATTTAAACATATGAATATGACATTTTTATTTTGCTCGTTAAGATCGTTTCCAAATATTTGCTAGTAGAATCATGCCTCAGTAAATAGTTAAACATGTAAATTTAGGAGAGCGTTCTAAAGCTGACATTGTTGGGTCAAAAGGCATGGATACTTTTAAGACTTTTGATTCATATGGTTAAACTGGCTTCTGGAGGGGTTTTAACAATTTACAGTCCTACCACCATTGAGTAAGCATGCCACCCTGTAAACAGGCTCTCCAGAATTGGTATCTGTTTTTGTTTTGGTTTTTAAGCAGTGCCAATTAGATAGGGGAAAAGGTATCTCAGTTATTCTTTTTCAAGGTATTTCTTATTTTATAAATTTTCTGTTCTTTAGGAATTTCTTTAGATTTTTCTTCATATTTACTTTTAAGAGTATTTCTAAGAGTACTTTTAAAAGTATATTTAAGAATATTAACCTAGTATCTGTTAAAATTATTGAAATATATATCAGATTTGGTTTTTTTATGTTATGGTTATAGATGTTTTTATATTTTACATGGTCATATTTATTTGTCTTTTAATTTTATTTATCTAATTACTTTCATTTTTTAAAATGTCTTCCCCACATCAAAATCAGTTATAAATACTAACCTATATTATCCTCTGGTTTAGTTATGCTTTTGGTTTTTTACGTTTAATTTTTTCATTCATCTGCAATTTGTTTCTTAAGGGCATCCCTAGTGACATTACTTTTTTACTATTATAAATGGACTCTTTTCCCTCAAGGGAAAAACTACTACACAGGAAATCTATTTGATTTTTATTTTTAGCCTGGCTTCCTAGGAGTCATTCCTGTGTCTGCACAGTTTTAGTGTCCAGCTAGAGATTGGCCAGAGATTATACTAAGACAATGGAGATAATAAGGTGTGAGTACATTCACACTTAGGCTCTTTTTAAGCCTGCCAGTGTACACACCTGTGTCAGCTTTTGAGCCAAGGATGTGTGGGCAGCTGGAGCTGGTGTGGTCTCTGCTGTATGTGCAGCTGGAGCTGGTGTGGTCTCTGCTGTATGTGCGCCCTCCTGGGGTGTAAGGAGAGTTCAGCAAGTCCTTATGGTTGTCTCAACTCCTCAGTCTTTCAAGTACCTGGCCATCTGCCAGTCCATTGTTTGCTCCAAAGAGGCCTGCAGTCTCAGGTAAGGAGCCATCAAGATCACCAAGTAAACTCCCTCCATCAGCAACAAGGAAACTGGTTTTGGAAGCCTGACACTCTCTGGTAGAACTCCCACAGGGTAAAGCTGGAAAGGCAAGGAGGCCATAGACTGTGTGCTGCCCAAAGTTTAGTAGTTAATTTAAAAAACGCTTCTCACTTTGTTGGATTCCACAGCACCGAATAGTTGTGCTTTTTTTTAATTATGTTTATTTTTATTTTTATTTTTTTTATTGTGTTATGTTAGTCACCATACAGTACATCCTTAGTTTTTGACGTAGTGTTCCATAATTCATTGTTTGCGTATAACACCCAGTGCTCCGAACAGTTGTGTTTTGACCATTTTGTCCAGCTGTTTGCTTTTTGGGGAGAAGCTTTTTTGTCATCTCACTCTCCTGTGGGAAGTCAAAAAGCAGTTATCATATTTTAATTGGCCAGTAGGTTTACAATGACTTTTAATAAACATGGTTAGTAAGTTCCAAAAGCAGATATTTTAGGTAAAACCAATACAGTTAATTTAGTATAAAATTTTACCCTTTAAAATAAATACCGTACTATATACCAAAAGCATGAACTAGAATTTATTTTTGATGAGGTTTATATTAATGACACTGAACATTTGATAATTAACTAGTTTTTAAGATATATGAAAAATAAAGGTTAGTATTTTAAAGATCTAGGGAATAAAATGTACAGCATAGGGAATATAGTCAGTGGTATTTAATAGTGTTGATGATGACAGATGGGAGCTACACTTGATAACATATAGAGATGTTGAATCACTGTTGTACACCTGAAACTAATGTAACATTGTGTATCAACTATGCACAAATAGAAAAATTTAAAAACAAAACAAAAAAATAATACTTAAAAGAATCTACATGGAGGGGCGCCTGGGTGGCTCAGTCATTAAGCATCTGCCTTCAGCTCAGGGTGTGATCCCGGGGTCCTGGGATCGAGCCCCACATCAGGCTCCTTCACTAGGAGCCTGCTTCTTCCTCTCCCACTCCCCCTGCTTGTGTTCCCTCTCTCGCTGGCTGTCTCTCTCTCTCTCTGTCAAATAAATAAATAAAATCTTAAAAAAAAAAATCTACATGAAGAAAACTATAAACAATAAATTTTAATTGAGGAACATAAGAGAAGATTGAAATAAAGACAGGCTTTATTCTTAGGTAGCGATAGTGAGCATTGTAAAGTGGCTAATCCCCAGTAAATTAATCTATGAATCAATACAGGCTACATCAGAACTCAACACCTGAGCACCTGATTTCCATTTTGTTTGGTTGTGTTTTGGCGTTTGGGGGCAGGGGTTGAATGGTTTCTTCTTTGGTGATAGTGTTGGGGAGGTAGGAGGTGTACAGAAACTTGGCAAAATTATTCTAAACTTCATCTGGGAGAATAAACATGAGAGAATAGCCAAGAACATTCTAGAAAATGCAGGTAATGAGAGGGGTAATGAAATGGTGTAGTGAGCAACAGAACAGTCAAAATATAAACCCAGTAAATCAGTAGCAAAAAAAAATCAGCAGGAAAAAATCAGTAATCAGTAGGAAAAAAACTAATTACCAGATTACTTTTCAGTAACCCAGAAAACTAGGAGTCATCTTCAACATTTCATTACCCCTTATATCCATTTAGTCACTAGGTACTCTCTGTTCTACCTCTTAAAAGTTTCTCAGATCCTTCCTTTTTTGTTCTGTTTTCACAACTGTCATTTTATCAGACTACCTTCATTTCTCACGTGAGTTACTGCAGTGGCCTATTGACTGATGGCTCTGCGTCCACTCCTGTCTTTTCTAATTCATTTTCTCATTATAGCCAGGGTGACCTAAAAGCACAGATATGATCTAACTACCCTCAGGCCGACTATTGTTCCAGCCTCCAGCTCTACCATTTTCTCTGCAGTATAGCACAGTGGTTAAGAAATAATCCAGTCAATAAATGGGTAGAAGACATGAACAGACACTTCTCCAAAGAAGACATATGAATGGCTGACAGACACATGAAAAAATGTTCAGTATCATCAGGGAAATGCAAATCAAAACCACAATGAGATACCACCTTACACCTTAGAATGGCAAGAATTAACAAGGCAGGAAACAACAAATGTTGCAGAGGATGTGGAGAAAGGGGAACCCTCTTACACTGTTGGTGGGAATGCAAGTTGGTACAGCCACTCTGGAAAACAGTATGGAAGTTCCTCAAAATGTTAAAAATAGAGCTACCTTACGACCCAGCAATTGCACTACTAGGTATTTACCCTAAAGATACAGATGTAGTGAAAAGAAGGGGCACATGCACCGCAATGTTCATAGCAGCAATGTCCACAATAGTCAAACTGTGCAAGGAGCTGAGATGTCCTTCAACAGATAAGTGGATAAAGAAGATGCAGTTCATGTCTACAATGGAATATTACTCAGCCATCAGAAAGGATGAATACCCACCATTTGCATTGACATGGCCGGAACTAGAGGAGATTATGCTAAGTGAAGTAAGTCAAGCAGAGAAAGACAATTATCATATGGTTTCACTTATATGTTGGAACATAAGGAATAGCACGGAGGACCACAGGGCAAGGGAGAGAAAACTGAATGGAAGAAATCAGAGAATGAGACAAACCATGAGAGACTCAGAACTCCAGAAAACAGACTGAGGGTTACAGAAGGGAGGGGGGTAACCAGGTGATGAGTATTAAGGAGGGCATGTGTGGTGATGAGCACTGGGTATTATACATGAGCTAAAAAAGTTGAAAGAGAAGTTTCATCACCTACAGAAGGCACTACTTTAAGAGTGAGAGAGAAAGCCACTTCAAGTAATACAAACATAGAAACACACCAAGAGTCAAGCAAAATGAAGAAACAGAGAAATATGTTCCAAATAGAAGAACATGACAGAACCTCAGGAAGACCTTAATAATGTGAAGGAAAGTAACCTGTCTGAAAAAGAATTTAAGGTAATGGTCATAAAGATGCTCATGGAACTCGGGGGGAGAGTGGTGAACACAGTGAGGACTTCAACAAAGAGTTAGAAAGTATAAGAAAGGACCAAGAAGGGGGCCTCCTGAGTGACTGAGTCAGTTAAGCGTCCGACTCTTGATTTCAGCTCAGGTCATGATCTCAGGATTATGAGATTGAACCCTGCATGAGGCTCCACACCCAGTGTGGAGTCTGCTTAAGATTCTCTCTCTCCCTCTGCCCCTCCCCACCTCTCTTTCCCTCTCTTAAAAAAGAAAAAAAAAGTACAAGAGGGGCTCATTGGCAGATTAGATGAAGCCGAACAGGTCAGTGATCTAGTAGACTGCAGTGAAACTCACCAAAGCAAAGCAATGAAAAGGAAAAAAAAATTTTTTTAAATAAAAATAACTTAAGGGACCTCTGGGACAACATCATATAGAATAACACTTGCACTATAAGGGTCCCAGAAGGAGAAGAGAGAGGAGAGGGCAGGAAATGTATTTGAAGAAATAATGGCTGAATACTTCCCTAACTAGGGGAAGGAAATAGACATCCAGGTCCAGGAAGCTCAGAGCATTCCAGTTAAGATGAATCCAAAGAGATCCATACCAAGACACATTATAATTAAAATGTCAAAATTTAAAGAATCTCAAAAGCAGAAAAAGAAAAAAAACAAATTATTTCATACAAGAGAAATCCCATAAGGCTATTAGGAGATTTCATGGGAGAAACTTTGCAGGCCAGAAGGGAGTGGCATGACATATCCAAAGTAATGAAAGGAAAACACCTTCCAACCAAGAGTGCAGGCATACCTCAAATATTGCAGGAGATTGAATCAGTAATCAGAAACCTCCCAACAAAAGTCCAGGACAAGATGGCTTCACTGGTGAATTCTACAAAACATTGGAAGAACGTTTAATGCCTATACTTCTCAAACTCCTCCAAGAAATCGAAGAGGAGGGAATGCTCCCAAACTGATTTTGCAAGGCCAGCATTACCCTGATACCAAAAGCAAAGAAGAACAACAAAAAGGAGGGAGGAAGGAAGGAAAAGGAAATTACAGGCCAATATCTCTGATGAACATACATGCAAAAATCAACAAAACATTAATAGTCCAAACTTGGCAATACATTAAAATGATCTTCCATCATGATCAGGTGGGATTTATTCTAGGGATGCAAGTATGGTCAGCATCCACAAATCAATCAAGACGATATACACCACATCAACAAAATGAAGGCTAAAAATCATAACATTTTAATAGATGCATAAAAAGCATTTGAGAAAATTCAAAATCCATTTATGATAAAGACTCAACAAAATGGGTATAAAGGGAATGCACCTATTAAGGGCTGTATATGACAGAGCCACAGCTAAGATCTTACTCAGTGGTGAAAAGCTAGAGCTTTTCCTCTAAGATCAAGAACAGATAAGGATGCCTACTTTTGCCAGTTTTATTCAACATAGAATTGGAAGTCCTAGCCAGAGGAATTAGGCAAGAAAAGGAAAGAAAAGGCATCCAAGTTGGAAAGGAAGAAGTAAAACTTTCACTATTTGCAGATGACATGATACCGTATATAAAAAACCCTATAGACGCCACCAAAAAACTCTCAGAACTAATAAGTGAATTGAGTAGAGTTGCAAGATACAAATAATATACAAAGCTCTGTTGCATTTCTGTACATTAATAAAATATCTGAGAAATCAAGAAAATAATCCCATATACAATTGCATTGAAAAAAATGAAATACCTAGGAATAAATTTAACCAAGGAGATGAAAGATCTATTACCTGAAAACTATATGACATTGATGAAAGAAATTGAAGATGACACACATAAATGGAAAGATATTTTGTGTCATAGGTTAGAAAAATTGATATTGTTAAATGTCCATACACCCAAAGCAATCTACAGATGCATTGCAATCCCTATCAAAATTCCAATGACATTTTTTACAGAATTAGAATAATACTATAACTTCTGTGGAAAGAACCACAAAAGACCCTAAATAGCCAAAGGAATGTTAAGAAAGAAGAACAAAGGCAGAGGTATTACTGTGCCTGATTCTGAACAGTAGTATGAAGCTGTAATAATCAAAACAGTGTGGTATTGTCATAAAAACAAACACATAGATCAATGGAACCATAGATATAGATAACCCAAAAATAAACCCACATGTATATGGTCAGTTAATTTTCAACAAAGGAGGCAAGAATATACAATGGGGAAAGGGCAGTCTATTTAATAAATAGTGTTGGGAAAACTGGACAGCTACTACACACAAAAGAATGGAACTGGACCACTATCTTACACCATATACAAAAAAAATAACTCAAAATGGATTCAAGACTTGAATGTAAGACCTAAAACCATAAATTCCCAAGAAGAAAACATAAGCAGTAATATCCTTGATGTTGGTCTTAGTGATTTTTTTTAATCTGACTCCGAAGGCAAAGGAAACAAAAGCAAAATAAACAAATGAGACTACATCAAGCTAAAAAGCTTCTGTACAGCAAAGGAAACCCTCAACCAAACAGAAGGGCAACTTTCCAAATGGGAGAAGGTATTTGTGATTTATATATATGATAAAAGGTTAATATCCAAAATATATATAAAGAACTTATACAATTCAATAGGAAAAATAATCCAACTAAAACATGGGCAGATGATTTGAATAGACATTTTCTAAAGAAGACATAGAGATGGCAAACAGGCACATGAAAAGATGCTCAACGTCACTAATCAGGGAAATGCAAATCAAAACCACAATGAGATAGGACCTACACCTGTTAGAAGGACTAGTATCAAAATGACAAGAAATAACAAAAAGTTGGCAAGGATGTGGAGTAAAGGGACCGCTTTGTATTGTTGGTAGCATTGTAAATTGGTACAGCCACTGTGGAAAACCATATGGAGATTTCTCAAAATTAAAAATAGAACTACAGGGGGTACCTGAGTGGCTTGATCACTTAGGTGTCTGCCTTAGGCTCAGTCATGATCCCGGCGTACTGGTATTGATCCCCACATCAGGCTCTCTGCTCAGGAGGGAATTGGCTTCCCCTTCTCCTTCTGCCTCTCCCCTGGCTTATGCTCTCTCTCTCGCTCGCTCTGTCTCCCAAATAAATAAAATCTTCTTAAAAAAAATAGAATTACAGTATGATCCAACAATTCCACCACTGGGTATCCAAAGAAAACAAACACTAATTTGGAAAGGTATATGTACCCTGTTTTTCATTGCAGCACTATTTACAAAGCCAAAGTATGAAAACAACTTATGTGTCCATTGATAGATAAGTGGATAAAAAGATGTGGTTTATATACCCAATATGAGTCAGCCATAAGAAAATCTTGACATTTGCAATAATATGGATGGACCTTGAGGGTATTATTCTAGGTAGTATAAGTCAGAGCAAGACAAATACCATAGGATTTTACTTACATGTGGAATCTAAAAAACAAAACAAACAAAAAACCCAAGACTCGTAGATACAGAGAACAGATTGGTGGTTACCAGAGGGGAGGTGTGTTTGGAGGAAATGGAATGGGATCACAAAAAACATACTTTAAGTTACAAAAGGAAACCCTCAGCTAAACAGAAGGGCAACTTACTGAATTGGAGAAGGTAAGTCATTGGGCTGTAATGTATAGCATTAGGGATGTAGCCAATAATATTGTATTAACTTTGTAAAGTAGAAGATGGTGACTACACTTACTGTGATCATTTTGCAATGTGTACAGATGTCAATTCACAATGTTCTATGCCTGAAACTAACGTAGTATTTTATGTCAGTTATACCTGATTTGAAAAAAAAAAAAAATGTAGGTTAAATGTTTTTATATTACTGAGGTAGGCAATGTAGTTCTGTTCCAAAAGCCATAAAAGAAAATTGTAGTAAACTTGACTACCATTACTCTTTTTTTAAATGATTAACATTTCAGTAGAAAAATAGGTAAAGTTCATGAAGGGGCAGTTAGCAGAAGAAATACAAGTGACCAATATATATGAATAATCAAGAAAATGCAAGTTGAAATAATAGTGATTTGTTTTGTTTTATTTCTTACCAGATTGGCAAAGATAAAAAAGTGTGATAATCTTTAGTGTTCTCCAAGGTATGAGGGAATGAGCATTCTTCTACACTGTTGTTTGCTGACGTAAATTGCAAAGATGACTAACAGAGTTTAAGTGCAAATGTAATTTGGTCCAGCAAATGAATAATAATTTATAATGACCAGTGTATAAAGATAAGTATATAACAGTATATCTCACAGCGGTGTTTATAGTAAAAAAAAAATTTGGAAACAATCTAAATATTTTAACAGCACATTTATTATATTATGCAGGCGACCTTGGCTAGCTCACATGTCATATGTAGGATTTCCCTACGGGTAATAGGCATGGGAAAATTCAGACCTTTTCACTTTTTTTCTGTGACAAACACAAGAATGGGGGGAAAAGGAATACATGTTAATGAAGAAATAAGGTAACCTTGCTTGCTACCCTAAAAAAATATTTGTGTGTATACATACTTGCACAATGGCACATACAGTGCAATAAACAGCTAGTAAAAATTATGACAGACCTATATTGGTTATGACAAGTGCTCCACTTTAAAAAAAAAAGCTGTTTTCAAAACATGTATATAATGATTTCCTTTGCATAAGTCTCTTCAACATATGGTGCTTGGACAACTGGATATCCACATGTAAAAGAATTAAGTTGAACTTCTATCTCATACCATATACAAAAATTAACTGAAATAATCAGACTTATATGTAAAAGCTAAGACTGTAAAACTCTTAGAAGCACTTCATGAAAGGGGAAGTGCTTCATGACATTGGATTTGGCAGTGATTTCTTATGACACCAAAAACATAAGCAATAGATGAAAAATTAGATGTATTGGATTTCATTACAGTTAAAAAATTTTGTGCATCAAAGGACCCTATCAAAAAGTGGAAAGACAGCCTACAGAGTGGTAGAAGATATTTGCAAATTTTTACCTTATAAGGATCTATCTAGTATCAGGATATCTAAAGAACTTCTACAACTCAACAACAAAAAGATAACCTGATGCAACAAATTGGGCAACCTGGAAGAAATGGTTGAATTCCTAGAAGCATATAAATTACCAAAACTGAAACAGGAAGAAATAGAAAATGAACACACCAATAACCAGCAAAGAAATTAAATCAGTAATCAACAAACAAAAGTCTAGGACCAGATGACCTCACAGGCGAGTTCTACCAAACATTTAAAGAAGAGTTAATACCTATTCTTCTCAAACTATTCCAAAAAATAGAAAAGGAAGGAAAACTTCCAGATTCATACTATGAGTCCAGGATTACCCTGATACCAAAACCAGATAAAGACACCACTAAAAAAGAGAACTACGGGCCAGTATTCCTGATGAACATAAATGCAGAAATTCCCAATAAAACACTAGCATACCAAATCCAGCAATACATTTAAAAAAATTATTCTCACAATCAAGTGAGATTTACTCCTGGATTACAAGGGTGGTTCAATATTTACAAATCGATTGTGATACATCACATTAGTAAAAGAAATAATAACCATATGATCATTTCAGTAGATGCAGAAAAAGCATTTGAAAAGCGCAACATCCATTCATGATAAAAATCCTCAGCAAAGTAGGTTTAGAGGGAACATACCTCAACATAATAAATCCCATATATGAAAAATAAACAGCTAATATCATCCTAAATGGGGAAAAACTGAGAGCTTTTCCTCTACAGATAGAAACAAGATAGGGATGTCTACTCTTACCACTGTTACTTAACGTAGTACTAGAACTCCTAGTCATAGCAATCAGACAAGAAAAAGAAATAAAAGGCATCCAAATTGCAAAGGAAGAAGTTAAACTTTCACTCTCTGCAGATGACATGATACCCTATATAGAAAATCCAAAAAACTCCACCAAAAAATTGCTAGAACTGGTAAACAAATTCAGTTAAGTCAGAGGATACAAAATCAGTGTACAGAAATCTGTTGCATTTTTATGCACCAAAAACAATAAAATATCTAGGAATAAACCTAACCAAAAAGGTAAAAGACCTGCACTATGAAAATGATAAAACACTGATGAAAGAAATAGAAGATGACACAAAGAAATGGAAAGACGTTCCATGCTCATGGATTGGAAGAACAAATACTGTTAAAATTGGTCTATACTTTCCAAAGCAATCTACACATTTAATGCAATCCCTATCAAAATACCAACAGCATTTTTCACAGAACTAGAACAAACCATCCTAAAATTTGTATGGAACCATAAAAGACCCAGAATAGCAAAAAACAACCTTGAACAAGGAAAGAACTGGAGGCATCAGAATTCCAGACTTCAAGTTGTGTTACAAAGCTGTAGTGATCAAAACAGTATGGTACTGGCACACATAGTTAAGTGGAACAGAGTGGAAAACCCAGAAATGAACCCACAACTATAGGGTCAATTAATCTTATACAAAGCAGGAAAAAATATCCAGTGGTCAAAAGACACTCTCTTCAACAAATGGCTTTGGGAAAACTGGATGGCAACACCCAAAAGAATGGAACTGGACCACTTTCTTACACCATACACAAAAATAAATTCAAAATGGATTAAAGACCTAAATGTGATACTTGAAACCATGAAAATCCTTGGAGAGAGCACAGGCAGCAGCTTCTTTCCTGAGGCAAGGGAAGTAAAAGCAAAAATAAACTATTGGGACTACATCAAAATAAAAACCTTCTGCACAGTGATGGAAACAATCAACAAAGCTAAAAGGCAACCTACAGAATGGGAGAAATTTGCAAATGACCTATCCAATAAAGCGTTAGTAGCCAAAATATATAAAGAACTCTTACAGCTCAATACCAAAAAAAAAAAAAAAAATACTGCAGTTAAAAAATTGGCAGAAGACATGAATTGACATTTCTCCAAAGAAGATATACAGATGGCCAACAGACACATGAAAAGATATGCATCATCACTTGTCATCAGGGAAAAGCAAATCAAAGCTACAATGAGATATCACCTTCAGAATAGCTAAAATCAACAACACAAGATTTGGAGAAAGGGGAACCCTCTTGCACTGTTGATCAAAATGCATACTGGTGTAGCCACTCTGGAAAACAGTATGGACGTTCCTCAAAAACTTAGAAATAGAACTACCCAATGATCCAGTAATCACACTATTAGGTATTTACCAAAAAAAAATTTAAAAATACTAACTCAAAGGAATACATGGAGCTCAATGTTTATAGCACCATTATCTACCATAGACAAATTATGGAAAGAGCCCAAGTGTCCATTGACTGATGAATGGAAAAAGAAAACGTGGTGTGTATATATACAATGGAATATTACTCAGCCATAAAAAGAATGAAATCTTGTCATTTAAAATGACATGGATGGAACTAAAGAGTATTATGCGAAGCGACGTTAAGTCAAAGACAAATACCATATTATTTTGCTCACGTGTGGAAATTTAAGAAACAAACAAAATGTGACAAATGAACATAGGGAAGAAAAAGAGAGCAGGGCAAGTCATAAAACAGACTCTTAGCTATAGAGAACAAACTGATAGTTACCAGAAGGGTGGTGGGTGGGGGGATGGGTTAAATAGGTGATGAGATTAAGGAGGGCACTTGTTGTGATAACCACCAGGTAAGGTATGGAAGTGTTGAACCACTATATTGTACTCCTGAAACTAATACTGCACTCTATGTTTAACTAACTGGAACTTAAATAAAGACTTAAAGAAAAGAAGACAACCCAGTTAAAAACTGGGCAAAGGACTTGAGTGGACATTTTCCCGAAGAATATAAACAAATAGCCAACAACCACATGAAAAGATGCTCAACATCATTAATCCTAGGACAGTGCAAATTAAAATCAGAGTGAGATATCACAACAAATCCATCAAATGACTTAAAATAATTGACAATACCAAATGACTGCAAGATGCAGAGAAACTGGATCATTCATCCACTACTAGTGGGAATGTAAAATGATACTGCCACTGTGATAAAACAGTAACTGCACTCCTGGGCATCCATCCTAGAGAAATGAAAAACTATGTTCATACTAAAACCTGTCCACAGATGCTTTTAGCAGCTTTATTTGTAATAGCCAAAAACTGGAAACAACCCAGATATTCTTCAACAGGTGATGGTTAAACTGGTAATCTGTACAATGGATTAGTACTCTGCAATAAAAAGGAGCAAACTATTGATACAGCAGTGGTCTGCATGAATATCCGGAGAATTCTGCTGAACAAAAAAATGCCAAAACCAAGTTACATATTATATGGTTCTATTTATATAACATTTTTAAATGACAAAATCATAGGAAAAGAAAGTTGATTAGCGGTTGCCAGAGGTCAAAGAGAGGGTGGGTGGGAGAGATCAATGTGGCTGTAAGAGCAAAGGATTGTTGTAGTGAAGGAAATGTTCTTCTGTGTGTTGACTGTGTCAAGTTATATTGTTTTGCAAGATGTCACCAGTCACCATTGGAGGAAACTGGGTAAAGGGTACAAGAGATCTTTTCGGTGTTATTTTGTGCAGTTGCATGTGAATTTACAATTGTCTCAAAATAGAAAAAAATTTTAATATAAATAAAGGGCTTATGGGGACATGCATTGTTCCTTGCATTATGTGTTCTAGACTGGGTGTTTGTGTCTTTTGCTGATTTGTTCTATTTCTTGCTGCAGTGCCTTTGCTTAGTTGTCATGTTGTTTCTTTTGCTCATGCTCATGCCCTGTCCAGACCTTCTCATTGCTGTGGTAGAGCACAAATGAAATTCTTTGCTACTCTTCCCACCTTGCCTGGAACTAATTTATCTTTGTCCTTCTGAGTTGCAGGCATTGCATTTTGGTCCACTGCTCTGTAGACCAAAGGGGTGGAGGCAAAGGGGAGGAGACTCCTCTGGGTAAATGCAGGCCTTCCTCAAGAACCTATATTCTGTTCATCATTCTGATCTCATTAAGCATCCTAGACACAGCTCACTCCTCCCCTTCCAAGGTACATCCCACTCTATGTACTTAGGGTTATTCCCTCAATATAATATAGCGCCCTGAAAGATTCTGCACCCTGGAAGCCCTCCTGCCCTCTGCTTAAGTCTCAGCAAGCTCTGTAGGAGCTTCTATTAGAAGCTTGTCTTGTCCCCACTAATCTGCTCTCACTAAATTGAAGTTTTTAATGAAGTTCTAATCTAATAGTCTCACTCCCACTGCTATTTCTGAGAAGTAGGGTTAGGGGTAGGATTAAGAGACACGGGGGACCATCCAACACCTGAATCTAGTGTTTCTTGTTCCAACTGCTCCTTTTCAAAATATTTGGTTTAAATTTGTAACCCCTTTTATTGTTTGGTTGTGACTGAAAATCTTTTAGCAGTTCTATTTTGTCATTATTTTGTTTTATTAGAGATTTGAAAGAGAAATAATCTGTGAATCTGCTTTACTTGGTACTTTAATGGAATTCTCACTTAATAATTTTATAATTATGAAAAGCAGGTGTTTTTCAAATATTTCTAATACTCAGCAAAAACTCAAAGGTCTTCTGGCTTTAATTCTCTCTGTCCTGCTTCATTAAAAAATGCCTCGAGGGGCACCTGGGTGACTCAGTCGGTTAAGCGTCTGCCTTTCAGCTCAGGTCATGATTCCAGGGTCCTGGGATTGAGCCCCACATCAGGTTCCTTGCTCAGAGGAAGTGGGGGGGGGTACTGCTTCTCCCTTTCCCTCTGCCTGCTGCTCCCCCTGCTTGTGCCCTCTCTCTGTCAAATAAATAAAATCTTTTTTAAAAATGCCTTGAGATCACATTTTGAGATAATATTTATTTCACTATTCTAAG
The DNA here is from genome assembly GCF_002007445.2 of Ailuropoda melanoleuca. Classification (NCBI taxonomy): domain Eukaryota; kingdom Metazoa; phylum Chordata; class Mammalia; order Carnivora; family Ursidae; genus Ailuropoda; species Ailuropoda melanoleuca. Next base: position 63,426,373 of record NC_048224.1, on the reverse strand, counting down.
CTCTCTTTTTGGATTGATGTAACATTTTGTTTACTGCTGAAGTCCATCTTGAGTATTTTGAGTATTTTAGTCCTCATTGTTTTTCTCTTGCTTGAGCAGAGACAGTTATAGAATAGTATTATGCAAAGTAACAGATAGGATTCTTCCACCCTTGTTGTTGTTACAGGAATCTTATGGATATTGTCCTAAAGAGTTCCAGTCTACAAGGTCCATTTTCGTTCTTGGTTATAATTACTTGAAATTATTGTATCATTTTTTATAGGAATCAACAGTGAAAGAACCTGGAATTACCACAACCCTTCAGATGCATTTCTTCGGAAAAAGAGGAGAAAGAAAACTTCATTATAGGGAATTTCGAAGGTAAATGCAAATATTTATATTCATTTAGGGAAATTTATAGGTAAAAGGTTTATAAAACAACTGAATGTACTCATTTCCCAGAACTCCAGACAATAAAACTAAATATATGGATCTATATAATATTTATCTCTGAGAACAAAACCAAAACCCATAAACTGAAGTTACTATGCTCGAAAATATCTAACCTATTATGAAAAGTAATATGTTTTATAGAATACAATTTTTTTTTTTTTTTTAGCCAGGGCTGTCATAGATGTATAGAGGGTTTTGGTAGCACAGATCACATAGTGTACTAGTTTGGAGTTTGGGAGTAGATAAGGGAAGACTCTGAAGGAAATGGCACCTAAGCTGAATCTTGACAGATGAGCAACACAGGAAAGCATCTGAGAAAGAGAGAACAGCATGAGAAAAGACGAGGCATGAAAATGTATGGTTTGTAAAGGGAATTATAAGCAGTTGAGTCTAGAGTAGTAAGCATAAGGTGGTGCAATAAAAGGTGAGACCAGAGGCTGGAGAAGTGTGTACTTGCCTGCAGAAGACTTTGTACTCTGAAAGATCAAGCTTTAATTAACAGTGGGAGGTCCTGAAGAATGATGCATGAAGGATATCTCTGGTCAGATGTGCCTGTCATTCTGGCAGCAGAATAAAGGATAGATTTTATGAGAGAAAAGACCACTCAGATATTCCAGATAAGAAGTGATGAGAGCCTTGAACTGGTGTAGTGACAATACTTGGAATTAGAGTTTTCAAGACCTGTTTAGGAGATGAAATTGTAGGGCTTACTGATTGAGGAATGAGGTGGAATGCATGAAGACCCAAGTTTCTGAATTAGGTACAATCAGAGTGTACCCCATAATTAAACTCCAGGAAGTCATTTTAACCTCTCTAGAAAAGTTTTTCTCCACAAAATTTTTTAGAATGTCTCTTCTTACATGCCTGAAAAATATTACTATCTTAAAATTTCTTAAAGTTTCAAAATAAATACCATGATTTAAAACCAAGCAAAGCCATTATCATCAACTATACTTGTTCACGCTGATACACCACTCCCCCTTTTAAGATTTGATAAGCAGGTTAATTTTTAAAGTTCTGATTTTAATTTTTCTTATTTAAAAAAAATTTTCCTAGCATTTCTGTAAATAATGAACTCAGTGAAATTTGTCATGCCATCATACAGTTAAAAAAAGATCCAGTTAACACCAAATGCTTTAAATGCAGTTTATAAGAACTTGTCTCTTGCAGAGAGCAAAGTTCTCCTAAAGTTAACATTGTTATTGTACTAGATAGAATTGATAATCATAAAATGTCCTTAAAATTTTGCATAAGTCCGGGGGAGGGAGTTAAGATGGCGGAGGAGTAGGGGACCCCTTTTTCAGATGGTCCCCTGAGTCAAGCTAGATAGGTACCAGACCATCCTGAACATCCACGGAATCAGCCTGAGACGCAGGAAGATACATCTGGATCTCTACAAAAGAACATCTCCAGCAATGAGTATCGAGGTATGAAGCGGGGAGCCGTGAATCCGCGCACAGATATCGGAAGATAAGCGGAAGGGGGAGGGAGCCGCCGCATTCGGGCACCGGAAGCGGTAGCCAGCTGCACGGGGCAGTGGGCGGACTCTCGGACCGGCACCCGCGAGAGAGTGGACTGAGACCTTGAGACAGGGAACACACACAACCAGACTGAAAACCGGAGCTCCGGAGTGCGCGAACCACACTGAGACGGACCTCCGGAGCGCACAGGGGTGGCTGGCGGCCAGCGGTGTTAGAAACACAAAGGACAGAGACGTGCGGGCCCTGGAAGTCAGGGCTGGGATGCCGGCTATGGGACGCACATCTAGGGACGCTGCAGGGTTGAGCAGCACCAACAGAAACAAAGTTAAAGTGGCCAGAACACCAGTGGAGAACAGTCAGCGATCCCTCTGTTCTGAGACAAAGGCTGAGATTTGGCTACTGCTGCTCTGACTCTCAGAAGAGGCACAGCAAACCGCCAGGGAAAGCTGCCAGAGAACAAAAGCCTGGAAATACCGGCTCACAGTGTGCCCACCCCATCCACCCTCACAGGGGATAGGGAGATTCTACCCAAACAGGGCTGCCTGAGTATCGCGCCTCTCCCCCAGAAGGCAGGCTGAAAAATCAAGAAGCCCACATCCCTGAGATCCCTATTAAACAAGGGCGCACTGCCTGGGTCCTGGTCAGTAATCTGGGCTCTGGACAACCCCGCAACCTCTCCTCATCAGAATGACGAGAAGGAGAAATCCCCCCCAGCAAAGAAAAGACAATGAGTCTGTGGCCTTTGCAACAGAACTAATGGATACGGATATAACCAAATTATCAGAAATGGAATTCAGAGTAACAATGGTCAGGATGATGTGTAGAATTGAAAAAAGTATTAACGAAAATGTTAATGAGAATATAGATTCTCTAAGGGCAGAAATGAGAGCAAATCTGGCAGAAATTAAAAATTCTATGAATCAAATGCAGTCAAAACTAGAGGCTCTGACGGCCAGGGTGAATGAGGCAGAAGAACGTATCAGTGAATTGGAGGATGGGTTAGTAGAAGAAAGAGTAAAATAGAATCTGGACTCAAAAAAATCCACGCTCAAGAATGTAGGTTACGGGAGATTACTGACTCAATGAAACGTTCCAATGTCAGAATCATTGGGATCCTGGAGGGGGTGGAGAAAAACAGACGTCTAGAAGAAATATTTGAACAAATTGTAGCTGAAAACTTCCCTAATCTAGCAAAGAAAACAAGCTTTCATGTCCAAGAGGCAGAGAAGGACCCCTCCCAAGGTCAACCACGACAAACCTACGCCACGTCACGTCATAGTGCAATTCGCAAATATTAGATCCAAGGATACAGTATTGAAAGCGGCCAGGGCAAAGAAATTTCTCATGTACCAAGACAATGGTATCAGAATTACGTCAGACCTGTCTACACAGACCTGGAATGAGACAAAGGGTTGGGGGGGACATTTTTCAAGCTCTTTCAGAGAAAAACATGCAGCCAAGGATCCTTTATCCAGCAAGGCTGTCATTCAGAATTGATGGAGAAATAAAGACGTTCCAGAATCACCAGTCACTGACCAATTTCGTAACCATGAAACCAGCCCTACAGGAGATATTAAGGGGGGTTCTATAAAAGTAAAAAGGCCGCAAGAGTGATACAGAACAGAAAGTCAAAGTCTATAGAAACAAAGGCTTTACAGGCACCATGGCATCATTAAAATCATATCTCTCAATAATCAGTCTCAATGTAAGTGGCCTAAATGCTCCCATAAAGCGCCACAGGGTTGCAGATTGCATAAAAAGACATGACCCATCCATTTGCTGTCTACAAGAGACTCATTTTGAACCTAAAGATACATTCAGACTGAAAGGGATGGAATACCATCTTTCATGCCAATGGACCTCAAAAGAAAGCTGGGTTCACAATTCTCATATCAGACAGATTGGATTTTAAACTAAAGACTACAGTTAGAGAAGGGCACTATATTATTCTTAAAGGATGTATCCAACAAGTGGATATGACAATTATAAATATATATGCACCCAACAGGGGAGCAGCAAGATACACAAGCCAACTCTTAACCACAATAAAGAGACATGTAGATAAAAATACACTAATAGTAGGAGACCTCAACACTCCACTATCAGCAATAGACAGATCACCTAAGCAAGAAATCAGCAAAGAAACAAGAGCATTGAATGCCATACTCAACGAGTTGGACCTCATAGATATATATGGAACACTACACCCCAGAACCAAAGAATACTCATTCTATTCAAATGCCCATGGAACATTCTCAAGAATAAACCATGCGCTGGGTCACAAAACAGGTCTCAACCGATATCAAAAGACTGAAATTATCCCCTGCATATTCTCAGACCACAACGCTCTGAAATTGGAACTCAACCACAAGGAAAAATTTGGAAGAAACTCAAACACTTGGGGACTAAGAACCATCCTGCTCAAGAATGATTCGATAAAACAGGGAATCAAAAATCAATTTAAACAATTTATGGAGACCAATGAGAATGAAAGCACAATGGTCCAAAACCTATGGGATACTGCAAAGGCAGTCCTAAGGGGGAAATACATAGCCATCCAAGCCTCACTCAAAAGAATAGAAAAATCTAAAATGCAGTTTTTATATTCTCACCTCAAGAAGCTGGAGCAACCACAGAGGGACAGGCCTAATCCACACACGAGAAAGCAGGTGATCAAGATTAGAGCAGAAATCAATGAATTAGAAACCAGGAGCACAGTAGAGCAGATCAACAGAACTAGAAGCTGGTTCTTTGAGAGAATCCATAAAATTGATAGACCACTGGCAAAACTTGTCCAAAAACAAAGAGAAAGGACTGAGATTATTAAAATTATGACTGAAAAGGGAGAGGTCACGACCAGCACCATTGAAATTGCAAGGATTATTAGAAACTTTTATCAACAGCTATATGCCAAAAAACTAAACAATCTGGAAGAGATGGAGGCCTTCCTGGAAACCTATAAACTACCAAGACTGAAACAGGAAGAAATAGATTTCTTAAATAGGCCAATTAACTATGAAGAAATTGAGTCAGTGATAAACAACCTTCCAAATAATAAAACTCCAGGACCAGATGGTTTTCCCGAGGAATTCTACCAAACATTCAAAGAAGAAATAATACTTATTCTCCTAAAGCTATTTCAAAAAAATAGAAACAAAGGAAAGCTACCAAACTCATTCTATGAGGCTAATATTACCTTGATCCCCAAACCAGGCAAAGACCCCCTCAAAAAGGAGAATTACAGACCGATTTCTCTAATGAATATGGATGCCAAAATCCTCAACAAGATCCTTGCTAATAGAATCCAACAGTACATTAAAAGGATTATCCATCATGACCAAGTGGGATTCATACCTGGGATGCAAGCATGGTTCAACACTCGCAAATCAATCAATGTGATACATCATATCAACAAGAAAAGACTCAAGAACCATATGATCCTCTCAATTGATGCAGAAAAAGCATTTGACAAAATACAGCATCCTTTCCTGATTAAAACCCTTCAGAGTGTAGGAATAGAGGGTACATTTCTCAATCTCATAAAAGCCATCTATGAAAAGCCTACTGCAAGCATTATTCTCAATGGGGAAAAGTTCTCAATCTTTCCCTTAAGATCAGGAACATGACAAGGATGCCTACTCTCACCACTGTTGTTCAACATATTACTAGAAGTCCTTGCAACAGCAATCAGACAACAAAAAGGGATAAAAGGTATCCAAATCGCAAAGAAGTCAAAATGTCTCTTTTCACAGATGACTTGATACTTTATATGGAAAACCCAAAAGAATCCACGCCCAAACTATTAGAAGTTATAGAGCAATTCACTAAAGTGGCAGGATACAAAACCAATGCTCAGAAATCAGTTGCATTTCTATACACGAATAATGAGACTGAAGAAAGAGAAATTAGGGAATCCATCCCATTTACAATAACACCAAAAACCATGCGTTACCTTGGAATTAACTTAACCAGAGACGTAAAGGACCTATATGCTAGAAACTATAGATCACTTTTGAAAGATATTGAGGAAGACATAAAAAGATGGAAAAATATTCCATGCTCATGGATTGGAAGAATTAACATAGTTAAAATGTCCATACTACCCAGAGCAATCTACACTTTCAATGCTATCCCGATCAAAATACCAAGGACATTTTTCAAAGAACTGGAACACATAGCTCTGAAATTTGTATGGAACCAGAAAAGGCCCCGAATCGCCAAGGAACTGTTGAATAGGAAAAACAAAGCTGGGGGCATCACAATGCCGGATTTCGAGCTGTACTACAAAGCTGTGATCACAAAGACAGCATGGTACTGGCACAAAAACAGACACATCGACCAATGGAACAGAATAGAGAACCCAGAAATGGACCCTCGGCTCTTTGGGCAACTAATCTTTGATAAAGCAGGAAAAAACATCCGGTGGAAAAAAGACAGTCTCTTCAATAAATGGTGCTGGGAAAATTGGACAGCTACATGCAAAAGAATGAAACTTGACCACTCTCTCACACCATACACAAAAATAAACTCCAAATGGATGAAAGACCTCAATGTGAGACAGGAATCCATCAAAATTCTAGAGGAGAACATAGGCAACAACTTCTATGACATCGGCCAGAGCAACCTTTTTCACGACACATCTCCAAAGGCAAGAGAAATAAAAGATAAAATGAACTTATGGGACTTTATCAGGATAAAGAGCTTCTGCACAGCCAAGGAAACAGTCAAAAAAACTAAGAGACAGCCCACGGAATGGGAGAATATATTTGCAAAGGACACCACAGATAAAGGACTGGTATCCAAGATCTACAAAGAACTTCTCAAACTCAATACACGAGAAACAAATAAACAAATCATAAAATGGGCAGAAGATATGAACAGACACTTTTCCAATGAAGACATACAAATGGCTAACAGACACATGAAAAAATGTTCAAAATCATTAGCCATCAGGGAAATTCAAATCAAAACCACACTGAGATACCACCTTACGCCAGTTAGAATGGCAAAGATAGACAAGGCAAGAAACAACAATTGTTGGAGAGGATGTGGAGAAAGGGGATCCCTCCTACATTGTTGGTGGGAATGCAAGTTGGTACAGCCACTCTGGAAAACAGTGTGGAGGTCCCTTAAAAAGTTAAAAATTGAACTACCCTATGACCCAGCCATTGCACTACTGGGTGTTTACCCCAAAGATACAGACGTAGTAAAGAGAAGGGCCATCGTAGTGAAGATGTTCATAGCAGCATTGTCCACAATAGCTAAATCGTGGAAGGAGCTGAGATGCCCTTCAACAGATGACTGGATTAAGAAGCTGTGGTCCATATATACAATGGAATATTACTCAGCTATCAGAAAGAACGAATTCTCAACATTTGCTGCAACATGGACGGCACTGGAGGAGATAATGCTAAGTGAAATAAGTCAAGCAGAGAAAGACAATTATCATATGATTTCTCTCATCTATGGAACATAAGAACTAGGAGGATCGGTAGGGGAAGAAAGGGATAAAGAAAAGGGGGGTAATCAGAAGGGGGAATGAAACATGAGAGACTATGGACTNACCCCAAAGAGACAGACGTAGTGAAGATGTTCATAGCAGCATTGTCCACAATAGCTAAATCGTGGAAGGAGCTGAGATGCCCTTCAACAGATGACTGGATTAAGAAGTTGTGGTCCAGGTGCTCCTGGGTGGCACAGCGGTTAAACGTCTCCCTTTGGCTCAGGGCTTGATCCTGGCGTTGTGGGATCGAGCCCCACATCAGGCTCCTCTGCTGGGAGCCTGCTTCTTCCTCTCCCACTCCCCCTGCTTGTGTTCCCTCTCTCGCTGGCTGTCTCTATCTCTGTCA
>NC_048224.1:63378689-63418469 GCF_002007445.2 Ailuropoda melanoleuca | reverse complement strand
ATTAAGAAGTTGTGGTCCATATATACAATGGAACATTAGTCAGCTTTCAAAAAGAACGAATTCTCAACATTTGCTGCAACATGGACGGCACTGGAGGAGATAATGCTAAGTGAAATAAGTGAAGCAGAGAAAGACATTATCACATGGTTTCTCTCATCTATGGAACGTAAGAACTAGGAAGATCGGTAGCAGAAGAAAGGCGGGCGTAGTCAGAGGGGGGAGTGAAGTATGAGAGACTATGGACTCTGAGAAACAGACTGAGGGCTTCAGAGGGGAGGGGTGTGGGGGAATGCGATTGGCTGGTGATGGGTATTAAGGAGGGCACGTATTGCATGGTGCCCTGGGTGTTATACGCAACTAATGAATCATCGAAGTTTACATCAAAAACCAGGCATGTACTGTATCGTGACTAACATAATAAAAAATATTTTTAAAAATTTGCATAAGTCATAAAGTAACAGGAAATAGCCTCTTGAATATATATAATGTTTCTAACAACTTTCACCAGCATTCTAACCAAATTAATAATTAAAATTCCACGGAAGTTTGATAAGAGATATTGTTTTAGGAGATATAGCCTATTAGTTTCAAGGAAAGGCAAGGAAGGTGACACAAAATTACAGCTTTTGTTGTAGCTACTTACAATATTTGCCTATAGATATTAGCTTCTCATTTAGAGAAGCAGTACTGATTTTGAAAAACACATATGTGGGATTTAGACAGACCTGGGTTCAAGTGCAGAACTTCACCATTTACTAAGTGGGATTTGATGAACAAGCAGTTACACCTGAGTCTCCAGTCCAGTCGGTTTCTTCATCTCTGACAATGCTGATATGTACTTAATGAGTTTATATATACATATATATGTTAATTTATTGTGATTGTATGTAATTATATATAATGAATGAATTGATTAATGTATAATTTTTAATACGTTGATTTATATATAATTTCTTATTCTAAACAAGAGTCCAGCTGTCAATTGGCACTTGTAATATAAGCATGTGGCTTATCAGAAGCAGTGTGAAGGATTAAGAAAAGAAAAACAATGGTAGTGTCAATTTAGGTGTCAGTTATTAGGCTAGTACACAAAATGCAAATCATGAGATTCTATGCATTTGCTGAGAATAAACCACAAATTTGACTCTGGGCTTTCTGACAGACAATATGAAGAGGGGTGCGTGATCAGTTACATAATTCACTGCATCACTGCATCTCTAATTTAGAAGCTTACTGATTCTACATGGCGGGGGTGGCTTTTATTCCTCACAGGGCCAGAAAGAAAGTTTCCGCTGGGTCCTATTGTGTAATATACAGACTTATATTCTTAACAGTTATAGTAAGACCAGGAACAAATTTCGTATTTCACAGGCTGTTTTTTTATAGCATTGCTATCAGCAGAGAACTAACCTCACAATTTTAAGCATAGAGTTACACTTCACTTCAGCTCCTAAAATTCAGCTTCTTTATCTTTAAAACCACTTTACGCTTTAATAGGCAAGTACCAGTACTAACAATTAAATACCAAAAATTTAGAAGTTGGTAGCAATATAAAAGGGAAAAAGCACTGGACTTGGGATACAAATAGCTGTAAATCCTTGTTATGCTATTTAGCATTTATTTGGCTGTACGGTCTTGGGCAAATCATGTACCTTTTTTTTTTATTCTTTGTAAAAATTAATTTTTTTAAGATTTTATTTATTTGACAGAGCACAAGCAAGGGGTCAGGAGAGGGAGAAGCAGGCTCTCTGCTGAGCAGGGAGCCCAATGCAGGCTCAATCCCAGAACCCTGGCATCATGACCTGAGCCCGAGGCAGATGCTTACCCAATTGAGGCACCCAGGCACCCAGTAAAAATTCATAAAGTGATACTTGTCCTGCCCATTTTAGAGAGTTGTAAGTAAATATAACAATTATAACAATTTTATAATAATCCAATAAAGGGAAAGAGCAGATCTCTAATTCATGCAAATTTCTCCCTTCTTAATCTTTATTCTGTTCTTTCTACTCTTATTTATGTTAATATCCTATCCCCCCACATGAAATGTCTGAGGTTGATCTGAGAATTAAATGAGATAACATATTAAAGTACACACAGTGTAACACATAATAGGCACTCAGAATATGTGCCAAATTCTCATCAACTTAAATTATTTTTAGAGTTTCTAGCAGGTTTGTTTCCCAACTCTCAGATCTCTTTCCTTAGGGAATTCTTTTTCTCTGACTTTTTTCTCTGCATTTCCCCAGCTCCCTTGGTCAAGATACTTCTTCAGCTTAGACTTTCCTCAGTCTCTTTTCCTGAAGGCTCCTTAATCCAAACTCTAAAGAAAAAAATCAAAACTAAAATAAAATTATACCGTGTTCATCTTTTTCCCCAAGGACTGACTGCTTTAAAATTAAGAGAGAAGGACTTTTAAGTTAGAAGAGAAAACTAGACATCACTTGTATTTTTTGTTGCAGATGGCAAAGTTGTTTCCACTTTATCAATTTTTGTATTTGAAAATTCAGTAGTAATTGAGAAGTTGTATCAGTTTTATGAAGGATCCCTAGCCTTATAAAGTCTTCTGGAAATATGCTAGTAATGTAATTAAACTTACCAACAAATACAAAGTTACAAAGCAATGATTAATATATACAATGTGTCAAATAAAAGGCAAGGCTGTAAAAAAAAAAAAAAGGCATTTATTTGGATTTATTTGGATCTTGGGAATTGCAGTTCAGAAGACAGAAATTAAGGCAGCAGCCCAGATTGTGCTTCAGAGAGATAAAGGAGCTTGGGATTTTTAAAGGCAAAGGACGAATTTTAGGCACATTATGTAAGTTGTGGGTTTTTTTGTGATTGGTGCTGGCAGGGTTACAGTAACACTATTCCGTACGTGATTGGTTGCTAAGATTAGTGCTAGGCAGAAAGTCCATTCAAGTCTGCTCTTGCATGCAGCAGATATTCATCCAGGATGTTTGCAGTTTGGCAACAATTCAAGTTTAGCATTTTTCTGAGGATTGAGACAGGAAATATGTGTAGGTCCTGCTTCTTCAATGTCCTCCTAACTCCATTTTAAGTGACTCTTTTAGCAATGCTTATTCCATTCTATCATTCTTTTATCAATAGGAAAAAGTATTGATGTCAAATTTAACCAATCAGTATTCCAGATTTTGTTTCTTGCATTATTTAAATTCTTAAATTATAAATTTAAATTCTTCACACCCAAGAACTTAGAAGTTTCTGGAACAAAAGCATTCCTTAGCAACTGTAAACTTTACACTAAGTAAAAAGCAATTATTTAAAAATCTGTGTTACGGTCCAATGAAACAATAATTTTGTTTAAATCTCTGGGTCTAATTTTACTTTAAAAATATCAATGTTTTTATCTAACTCTTTGACCCAAAATTCTGATTATGGACTGACAGTATACAGAATATCCTATTCTAGATAGGTCCAGTGTGGTACTGCCAATACACAGTGAATTTAAGTTAGAAAAAGTTTTCAGAAATACTTTAAGTTTATTGTCATTCCACAGGGTTATTTAACTGACATAATGTAGATAGACTCCTGCTCTGTTCAGATAGTTCATGTTTTTAATTTCTCAGGAAAAGAACCCGTATTTGCATAATATTGGCAAGAATTATCAAGCCAGTGTTATGCGAACCCAGTGATTACTTAATAGATAAAATAATATGTCTGAATGCAAGAGAAGACATGGCAGATTCAGAAACTAGAAGTTCATTGTGATTTAACCAGAAATGTGAGAGATGAAGGTGGGAAGGTCAACATGGGCACAGTTGTGAAGGCTTTTGTGCCATGCGAACAGAGCTTGGCCTTGAAGCAGGAGAGTAAGGTGATCATCAGATCCAGCAGATTGGCTAAGGAAATCAAATGAAAGGCAAGGAGATCTGTTAGAGAGTGTTGCATTAGAAGAGAAGAAAGGGTAATAATTAGACCAAGGGGGTGGCAGTGGGAACAGAAGGGAAGTGGAGGAATCCAAGGGATTATTTAGGAGAAGGGACTTAATAGTATTGGTGACTGGATGAGGAGTATATGAGGAGAAATCTAAGCTACTGCCTGATTTCTGAGTGGAGCCAATGACGCATGTGATACCTGTTCACTGAGCTAGAGAACATAAGTAAGAACAAGTTTAGGAAAGAAAAGGGTGAATGTAGGGTAGATGTGGTCATTGGGAGCAGAAGGCAGATTGCATTGGGTTGAGGAGTGAGTGAGGGGTGAGTAGAGAAAGAAATACAGGTAGTTCTTTGAAGGAGGTTGACTATAGCAAAGGACTAGAGGGAGCAATAGCGGAGGGGAATGTAAGAAAGGTTTCCCCACATGTTTATATGATGTGAGGAGGGAAAGACAGTGCAGGAGTGAATGGGAGTCACCAGAGGAGCAAGTCCCCTGAGAAGGAAGAAATAGAGGAATATAGGTGGAATTCAGACCACAGGTAGCCATCAACAGGAAAAGGGACTCCTCCTTTCACTAGGACAGAAAAGAGTTTGGGGGTGGGGAGAATGGGGATGTGTGCTGTTACATTCCTAGAGTGATAGCAAGAAAATTACAGAATTTCCTAAGTAGTGACCTCTATTTTCTCTGAGAAGTTGGGGCATGTCATCTGCTGAGGACAAATAGAAAGCCAGTGGGGTAGATTTGTAGAGAATGTAAACAAATTGAAATAGCCAGCATGTGAAATAAAAAAGAGAGTTCTCTGGCCTAGCGTCGGGGTGTTGGCAGGGTTGAGGGCCCAGTTACAGGTGTAGACCATTAATTTCTGCTCGTGTCACTATGGGCAATTGTATGATTTTCTTCAGGCTGCCCTTGAAGAAGGCCTTCAACAGCCCCAGGGAGCTGAGTATAAGAGAGTGGCTGAAGCAGTTTAGTAGCTAATTCTTGATACTAAGTCTGGGCTTGAGTAAAGATGAAAAGGGAGGGTAGTTACCTGCATCCTTAGTGTCATCACTACATGCCTGACATTTCTCTGAGTATTTCACATACATTATTTCACCTATCCTTAGAAAGTCAGATAGGAGTCTTCCCTTTTTACAGCTGGAATTTGATGAGATTAATAAGGGACTTGGTTCAGGGTTAAATATCTTAGAAATTCAAACCCAGGTTTCTCTTAAAAGGTTTAAATGGTCACAGAATTTCTGAAAGAGTTAGTCCCACAGTTCCCTGGTGGGTGGTTAGGTGCAATGAATGGGCTTTCAAGGAACTAGCACTAGACCAGGTGACCAGAGGGATAGAAGACGCATTAAGTAGATACTACCACATGTCAAGAGAAATTTATCAGTTAATGAGAGTATGTGTATAAATTTGTGACTTGTTTGGGTTGTTGTTTTTTGGGTTGGTTTGGTTGGTTTTTTACTTTTACAACTAGTCAAAAGACTGAAATACCTCTTAGCCATTTAAATAAAAACTAAAGTATAATTTAAGCTCTGTGTGCTGGAATTTCGGTGTTTATTCATTGTTATGAAATCAGCAGGAAAGTTAATTGTGAAAATTCCATTCTTTATCGGCATGTATATAGCTCAGGGAAAAAGAATGATGCCCAGCCTTCTCAGACAGCTGTTGATGGCACTTACGAACTCTGCATCACTACCTCTATGTTTTTCCAGTCTCTTTTTTCCTTTTTTCCACTTTCTTTTGGGCTTTTTCTTCTACATTTCTTTTCCCACTGTTTTTGTTTCCCCCATTGGCTTTCAGACCCACACGTTTTGGGAGCTTTTCTCTGCAGTGTAGGTGCCAAAGGTTGGGGTGCCTGATGTAGAGTAGGACTGTTACTCCTCAGGGCTACACTGCTTATTTGTGAGATCCCTCCTGATTGGTTTGTCCTGGGGTGAGGTTTTACGGAGACCACAATGTGGCCCTTTTATCCTTTGTTGTCGGGAGCTCTTCAGCTAGTCTTGAGGTCTTTTTCACAGGGAAGTGATCGGTGTGTAACTGTAGATTTTGTGTGTCCATGGGAAGACTTGAGTTCAGGATCTTTCTATGTGCCATGTACCTGATGTACTTTAATTCTGAAATGCCAATTAGTTGAGGATGTTCTAAATTGATGAGGAGTTTTTATAAATTCGGAGTTGTCTATAAGCAGTGGTATGCTAATAAATATGTTTAACAATCTGCTCTCAGGAAGAACAGCCTGATTTGTAGCATTTCCCAATGAGTAATGTAAATACTCTACCAAGCCAATTTGAAGCTGCTGTACATGAAATAGAGGTGGAAAAACATGTGCGCAGTGGATTCTCAGAGCTGGTAGGAGCCAGCTCCAGCAGCACCCCATGACCTAAAAAAATTTTTTTAAAAATAAATAAATAAAGATTTTTTTCTCTTTGTTCCCAATTAATCCACTAATTTATAAATTAATTTGTTTAGAATGTATCTGGTGACTCTATTTACTATAAATTCTTCAATTCATATATTTATGTCCAGTAATCATGTTCCAAGATTTTCAAGTCATAATAAGATCTATAGTTTTAGAGTTAGGAAAGATGGTTTTCCTAAAATATACTTAAGTTCTTGAAAAGTAGCGTAATTATTAAGATGAAAGTAGCTTAAACCAGACAATGTATAGTTTACAGCAGTTAAATTTATAATATTTCAACCTCAGGACCTGAAGAAAAAGGAAAGGAACAAGTTAGTAATGTGTTTGTACCATATTTTCTACTTTCCTAAATTCACTGTACACTCATTTGCAAATAAAGCATTTTTTTTAACAATCCTAATAAGTTGAATTTCCTCACAGTACACAGTATAACAAAACTCAGTAAAACAAAGGACAAGGCATATCAGTAAAAGGTTTCGTCGCTCTGTCAACCCAAACTGGATATGCTTCATATTTTAGATAAACCTCTGCCTTGACCCAGAAGGACACATGGCATTGATAAATCTGTATATCCTAGTACATTCAGAAAATGTTGTAGGTAACAGACTCTCACTTATCACAGAGATAGAAACCTAAAATCAAACTCCCCTTCATGCTTTTAAGATTCATGGTATAGGGGCGCCTGGGTGGCACAGCGGTTGGGCGTCTGCCTTCGGCTCAGGGCGTGATCCCGGCGTTATGGGATCGAGCCCCACGTCAGGCTCTTCTGCTATGAGCCTGCTTCTCCCACTCCCCCACTTCCTCTCTGTTGGCTGTCTCTCTCTCTGTCAAATAAATAAATAAAAAAAATTTAAAAAAAAAAAAAAAGATTCATGGTATAAATGTGCCGCCAAAAGCAAGTAGTTTTTGAACAGTGGCAGTTTTTCTGCCACTGTACTGCAACAGACCAATTTTTCACCCCATGTATAATTCCATTATATTGTGACATGACAGATCATACAGTTCTTTTAACATGTAGAAAGGTGAATAAAGCTATCTGCAACATGTTAAAACACACGGAGATAATAATACTTTTCACATTTAGGTTATAAATAAAGCAAGTGCAGCATTTCTGAGTTCTTGTTCAAAGAAGATTTTTTTTAATCTGATATCCTTTTAACCTGTATTTTTCTCAGGGAGCTGTTGGTGACAGTTCAATCAAAGTGCCGTGTTTTTATTTTAAAAATGTTGACTCTCTTATTCATATGTTATTGTCCAAATGATTACAGATATTTTTAGGTAAATCTAAGCTTTTGATGCAAAACCATTGACTACATTAATCAACTTTGGTATCTGAAAAATATTAGGAACCATTAATTATGATTAACATTCTAAAAACAGTAGCCCAACTGAATTTTAAGTTTCTCTGATTATGGATAATTTTTTTATGTTGGAAAAAAATTTGTAATAGATACATCAGAGCAACACTTTACATAATTTTGTAAATCTTTATCAGAATGTAGGTTACCAAGTATAATTTGCACAAACAAATTGAGTATGGGGAGTGGCAGACTGAAGCAAGTATTCTCCACATCCTCCGCTCCCCCGCCCCTTGCACAGCACTAATACTTTGACTCAACATTTCAAGAGGCCAGCCACTCAGTAGGTAGTGCTGAAGGTGCTTTGCAATCCTGTTTTTAATATGAAGGTTGAATGCTACTAGTTCCTTTTACATCAGTTTTGTATTTTAACATTTAGATTTATGGAGAATTTACAAACGGAGGTCCAAGAAATGGAATTCCTTCAGTTTTCTAAAGGTTTGAGTTTCATGAGAAAAGAAGACTTTGCAGAGTGGCTACTTTTTTTCACTAACACTGAAAATAAAGACATCTATTGGAAAAATGTAAGAGAGAAGTTGTCAGCAGGAGAGGTTGGTATACCTTTTTATTCTTCTGGTAAAGATGAAATAATGTTAGAAATATTTATGTAATTAAAGTGAGAAATGTTCTTTACATACTATTTTCTCGTGAATGAATTATTGCCTAAGATAGAATCAGTATAGCAAATATGAGTTTTGCATTTCCAGTAAGGGCAGGAATAAGACAAGAATGTTCACTGTCACCACTATTACTTACTATTGTTCTGGAAATCTTAACCAGTGCAAATTAACAGGATAAAAGAGTATAAACATTTGAAAGCAGTCACAGTTGTCTTTGTTTGCATAGATGTGATTATTATATACCTAGAAAACCCAAGGGAATCAAATTGAAAAGCCATTAGAAACAGTAAAAATTCAATAAAGTGCCTGTTACAATGCTAATGTATTAGCAGTAACTGTCCTGTGTACAAATCACAAGTTAGAAAATGTAATGGCACTAGTGTGTATATATATGAAGAAATGATTGCCAAACTACTAATAATGATTAATACACGAGAGATTTTAAGTGACTTTTTACTTTATGTGTTGTTTTTATTTCATTGTTCTAATAACATGTTTTTGGAGTGGACATGTATTTTATATAATTTTTTAAAGCAATTTCTATAGTGAGGAAAAAGATAATAAAATACAATGAAGATCCCATATATAATTACAATAGAAACATATAACAATTAGAAATAAATTTAATAACAAATATATGAAAAAAAACCTTTAAAGTCTTAACGGATATAAAAGAAAACTTACCTAATTATAGTGACATCTCCTGTTATTGAATGGGAAATCTTAGTATTTTAAATGTAGCAGTTCTCCCTTAGATTCATCTATAAATGTAATGGTTGTATTAGAACAGCCTAGGTTTGTTTTACTTACAAATATTAAGATTTCCCAAAAAGTAGACCCAAATACACATGGAAACTTAGTATATGTAAATTCATACTGCAAATTAGTTGGGTAAAAGAGGAATTTTAATAAGTGGCACTGGGTTAATTCATCTGAATTAAATGTTAAAGAGAAAAATGGGGCACCTGGGTGGCTCAGTCGGTTAGGCATTTGCCTTCAGCTCAGGTCATGATCTCAGGGTCCTGGAATCAAGCCCCAAGTCAGGCTCCCTGCTCAGCAGAGAGTCGGCTGTCCATCTCTTTCTTGGCTTGTCCCTCTCTCTCTGCCTCTCCCCGCCCCTATGCTCTCTCTCTTTCACTCCCAAAAATAAATAAAATCTTTAAAAAAAGAGAAATGAAACTGAGTGTGTTTAGAAGAAAACTTGGAAACAATCAGAGTGGGGTATACATATCTTTGTAGGCAAAACTCAGAAGCTTTCAAGGAAAAATTGATAAAATTTCTACCTAAAAGTTAAAATTCTGTTGCTTCCCTTTATCCCCCCCAAATTATAATCAAAGTCAAAAGAAAAAAAAATAACAAAATGGGGAGGGGTGGAATATTGGCATCACGTGTAATAGGCCCATTAATTTATAATGAGATCTCAAAAATCAAGAACTTTGGGGGCACCTGGGTGGCTCATTCAGTTAAGTGTACACCTCTTGATTTCGGCTCAGATCATGATCTCAGGGTCATGAGATTGAGCCCCACCCCACGTTGGGCTCTGCACTGGGTGTGGAGCCTCCTTGGGGTTTTCACTTTCCCTCTCCCTATGCCCCTCCACCTTCAAAAAAATTTTTTTAAATTCAAGAACTTTGAAAGGTCTTGTATTTTGCCCTATTTAATATACAATGGGATCCTAAAAATTAGTGTGTTAATAACTGTAAAGTATCTGAGATTTTATCTATTTGGAAGTTAGCCTGTACCATTTCATGGATGCTGACAGAAGACACATGCTTGGGTCAGAGACAAAACACTTTATTATTCACAGCTCTGCAACAGCATGAGCGTCATGTTTGTGTCAGTTCCTCCTCACCTCCCAAGTTCTATGAGGGGCCCTGGTGGATGCTGCCCATACATATAGCCGAGAAAGCTCATCTTCAGGAATCTGAATCTTCTATAACGCGCAGTAAGCAAAACTGTCCTCTCCTTCTGAAGGAGACATGGTCAGTATTCAAGGCTGTTCACTATACAAACGTCCTTGGAAAGATAGTCTGGAATAAAAAGGTGGTTGGAGCCTCTGTTTGAAGGATGCGCAGGAACATGGGAGACCCGTGGGGACTTGTCTCCCAGCAGTAAGTCACATAACAGTTCGTTAAAAATCTGGGCAAAGGACATTAAAAAAAAAAACAACAACAAAAAACCACAAGAAGAGAAATCCACAGTGTCTAATAAGAATATAAAATTGAAAAGTGTTTAACTTCATTCACAACTCAAGACATACGGATTGAAACATTGATGGTATACCATTTTTCACTTATCAGTAAAAGAAAAATTAGGTTGCACCCAGTGATGGCTTTGAGATTATGATGCAGAGAAACAGCCGCTCTTACTTGTGCTAATAAGATCTGTTGTTGAAAGTATAAAGCAAGCTGGGGGGTACCTGGCTGGCTCAGTTGGTTAAGTGTCTGACTCTTGATTTCAGTTCAGGTCATGATCTCAGGGTCCCAGGATCAAGCCCTTCTTTAGGCTCTGCACTCAGTGGGGAGTCTGCTCAAGGATTCTCTCCTTCTCTGTTTCTGCCCCCCCCAAATAAACAAATAAAAATTTTTTTAAGTATAAAACAAGGTGTAGAAATGTGTGAAGAGGGTGCTCCCACTGTGTAAAACAGGTGTGTGTGTGTGTTCTTTTATATGAGTAGAATATTTCTGGAAGGGTACACAAAGAATTGGCAACAGTGCTTTGCCTCTGGGAAAGGGAACTGGAGGTTGAAGGAAGAGAGAAGACTTTATTTTTTATTCATAATATGGTTAGAACTTTTTTTACCATGTGTATATGTGACTTCTTCAAAAACTTAGTTAAAATTTTAGAAGTAAAGATTCCATAAATTCACAAAGGCTGAAAGCAGTGAAACTTGAATAAGACCACACATAAGCAGAGGACACGATCCTGAAGGTCTCTACAAAGAGAAACTTTTTGTTTTAAAAGATTTTATTTTTATTTATTCGACAGAGATAGAGACAGCCAGCGAGAGAGGGAACACAAGCAGGGGGATGGGGAGAGGAAGAAGCAGGCTCCCAGTGGAGGAGCCTGACGTGGGGCTCGATCCCATAACGCCGGGATCACACCCTGAGCCGAAGGCAGACGCTTAACCGCTGTGCCACCCAGGCGCCCCAAAGAGAAACTTTTTTACACAGGGAAGAATTTATTTTCAAATTAAGAATTTTCATGCTTTGTTTACTTTTTCAGTGGAAAAATTATTTTTTCTAACTTATTTGTTGTTTTGTTCTTATGTGCATAGGTTTTTAAATCAGATGAATCAAGGTTCAAATCCTGATGTTCTATTTAGTAGACCTTGAACAAATTACTTAATTCCTGAAAGGTTACTTACCTAAGGCTTGGAGAGGCTAAGACCATGCACTTAGTAAGTGGCAGAACTGGAGTTTCAACATAGGTTCTTCTAACTCCAAAACCCAGGGCTCTTACTCAGTATTGTGTCCATAGATAAAGCAGAAAAGCAAGGAGGCGGACCACTTAACATAATGTGTTAGTTTCGTTAGGCTGCCATAACAAAATACCGCAGGCTGGATGGCTTAAACAATAAATTTATTTTCTCACATTCTGGAGACCAAGTCCAAGATCAAGGTGCTGGCGAGTTGGTTTTTGGTGAAGTCTCCTCCCAGTTTGCAGACCACTGCCTTCTCACTGTGTCCTCACATGGCCTGTCCTCTGTGCTTACACAGAGAGTGAGAGAGCTCCAGTGTCTCTTCCTCATTTTATTGGGACACTAGTCCTATCAGATTAGGGTCCTACCCTTATGACTTCAGTTAGCCTTAATTGCCTCCCTGACACCCCTATCTCCAAATATAGTGATGTTGGGTGTTAATGAATTTTGAGAAGACAGAATCCAGTCTATACTACAGGGCCACCCCAGGTCTTGCCCTGCTCCAGGAGACCCCTTTCACCCAGTGTGCAGTCTGCACATCCATACACTGTGGCCGTGCCATTCTTTTTAATAGACTTTCTTAGAAAGCTATGAAAGTTCATAAGCTTTATGATAGAAACAGGACTTATGCTTATATTCTAAAATTATTTAATGTATTTACAAAATTGTAATTAAAATTCTCTTTTGTTATTTATTAGAGCATTAGTTTGGATGAGTTCAAATCATTTTGTCATTTTACGACCCACCTGGAAGACTTTGCTATTGCCATGCAAATGTTTAGTTTAGCTCATCGTCCTGTCAGACTGGGTAAGTTATATGACTTAATTTAATTTTTTTTTAAGATTTTATTTATTTATTTGACAGAGAGACAGCCAGCGAGAGAGGGAACACAAGCAGGGGTAGAGGAAAAGGGAGAAGCAGGCTTCCTGCTGAGCAGGGAGCCTGATGTGGGGCTCGATTCCAGGACCCTGGGATCATGACCTGAGCTGAAGGCAGATGCTTAACGACTGAGCCACCCAGGCGCCCCGACTTAATTTAATTTTTATCATCTAAAAACAATATCACTCTATTCTTCAGCTAGAACACACCGATCAAGGAGCCAGTTATCAGTAAAACAGCTGATTGACCTTTTAATTCATTGTGGTTACTCTAGACTTACAACACTGACTCTCACATTTAAAAATTACTTTATTTGCTTTTACTTTCCTTATTTTTCCCCTAAGAAGGAAAAGGGAATATTTGAATATCTTCTTTAAAACATTGAAAATTAAAATAGCCTGCTTTAAAAAATAAATAAATAAAAATTTAAAAAATTAAAATAGCCTGCTCTCTTTCAATTACTTTCATGACATTTCTCAGCCAAATTTATTATTTCATTCTGTTCTTAATGAGTATTTTTGGTTTTGTTTTACTTCCATTAATGAACATTTAGATTAGTTTTTGCTTCTCAAATAATAAAAGTTAGATTAATTCCACTTAGACTATTTCACATGGTTGATGAGTTCTTTTATGTTTTCTTTCAGCGGAGTTTAAGAGGGCTGTGAAAGTAGCAACAGGACAGGAGCTCTCAAACAATATTTTGGATACGGTCTTCAAGATCTTTGATGTGGATGGTGATGAATGTCTTAGTCATGGAGAGTTTCTCGGGGTTTTAAAAAACAGGATGCATCGAGGTTTATGGGTAAAGATTTTGAGTTTTTAAACTATATGTTTACATGTAATTAAGTGAATGGTATTACACCTAGAATTTGGACAGATCTATAGCCTTAAATGGAGATTTTATGATTTATAAAGACATTATAAGCTATGATCACAACACCGAGATATCTCCTATAGATGAGATCAGTATTTTTCTTTGCATTTTTTTATTTTAATGTTTTTTTATTATATTATGTTAATCACCATACAGTACATCCCTGGTTTCTGATATAAAGTTTGATGATTCATTACTTGCGTATAACACCCAGTGCACCATGCATTACGTGCCCCCCTTACTACCCATCACCAGTCTATCCCATTCCCCCACCACCCTCCCCTCTGAAGCCCTGTTTGTTTCTCATAGTCCATAGTCTCTCATGCTTCATTCCCCCTTCCGATTACCCCCCCTTTCTTTATCCCTTTATTCCCCTACCAATCTTCCTAGTTCTTATGTTTCATAGATGAGAGAAATCATATAATTATCTTTATCTGCTTGACTTATTTCACTTAGCATTATCTCCTCCAGTACCATCCAGGTTGCAGCAAATGTTGAGAACTCATTCTTTCTGATAGCTGAATAATATTCCATTGTATATATGGACCACAACTTCTTAATCCAGTCATCTGTTGAAGGGCATCACGGTTCCTTCCACGATTTAACTATTGTGGACAATGCTGCTATGAACATTGGGGTGCATATGGCCCTTCTCTTCACTACATCTGTCTCTTTGGGGTAAATACCCAGTAGTGCAATGGCTGGGTCACAGGGTAGCTCAATTTTTAACTTTATAAGGGACCTCCACACTGTTTTCCAGAGTGGCTGTACCAACTTGCATTCCCACCAACAATGTAGGAGGGATCCCCTTTCTCCACATCCTCTCCAGCAATTGTTGTTTCTTGGCTTGTCAATTTTTGCCATTCTAACTGGCGTAAGGTGGTATCTCAGTGTGGTTTTGATTTGAATTTCCCTGATGACTAATGATTTTGAACATTTTTTCATGTGTCTATTAGCCATTTGTATTTCATCATGGGAAAAGTGTCTGTTCATATCTTCTGCCCATTTTTCGATTTATTTGTTTCTCGTGTATTGAGTTTGAGAAGTTCTTTGTAGATCTTGGATACCAGTCTTTTATCTGTAGCATCGTTTGCAAATATATTCTCCCATTCCGTGGGCTGCCTCTTAGTTTTTTTGACTGTTTCCTTGGCTGTGCAGAAGCTTTTTATCTTGATGAAGTCCCACAAGTTCATTTTATCTTTTGTTTCTCTTGCCTTTGGAGATGTGTCATGAAACAGGTTGCTTTGGCCGATGTCGTAGAGGTTGCTGCCTATGTTCTCCTGTAGAATCTTGATGGATTCCTGTCTCACATCGAGGTCTTTCATCCATTTGGAGTTTATTTTTGCGTATGGTGTGAGAGAGTGGTCAAGTTTCACTCTTTTGCATGTAGCTGTGCAATTTTCCCAGCACCATTTATTGAAGAGACTGTCTTTTTTCCACCGGATGTTTTTTCCTGCTTTATCAAAGATTAGTTGCCCAAAGAGCCGAGGGTCCATTTCTGGGTTCTCTATTCTGTTCCATTGGTCGATGTGTCTGTTTTTGTGCCAGTACCATGCTGTCTTTGTGATCACAGCTTTGTAGTACAGCTCGAAATCCGGCATTGTGATGCCCCCAGCTTTGTTTTTCCTTTTCAACAGTTCCTTGGAGATTCGGGGCCTTTTCTGGTTCCATACAAATTTAAGGACTATTTGTTCCAGTTCTTNTGCCAAAAGAGCCGAGGGTCCGTTTCTGGGTTCTCTATTCTGTTGCATTGGTCTATGTGTCTGTTTTTGTGCCAGTACCATGCTGTTTCTGTGATCACAGCTTTGTAGTACACCTCGAAATCCAGCATTGTGATGCCCCCAGCTTTGTTTTTCCTTTTCAACAGTTCCTTGGAGATGCGGGGCCTTTTCTGGTTCCATACAAATTTCAGGGCTATGTGTTACAGTTCTTTGAAAAATGTCATCGGTATTTTGATCGTGATAGCACTGAAAGATTGCTCTGGGTTGCATGGACATTTTAACTATGTTAATTCTTCCGATCCATGAGCATGGAATATTTTTCCATCTTTTTATGTCTTCCTCAATATCTTTCAAAAGTGATCTATAGTTTCTAGCATATAGGTCCTTTACNGTATGGTCCTTTACGTCTCCGGTTAAGTTAATTCCAAGGTAACGTATGGTTTTTGGTGCGATTGTAAATGGGATAGATTCCCTAATTTCTCTTTCTTCAGTCTCATTATTCGTGTATAGAAATGCAAATGATTTCTGAGCATTGATTTTGTATCCTGCCACCTTACTGAATTGTTCTATAACTTCTAATAGTTTGGGTGTGGATTCTTTTGGGTTTTCCATATAGAGTATCAAGTCATCTGTGAAGAGAGACATTTTGACTTCTTCTTTGCCGATNGATCCCTTTTTGTTGTCTGATTGCTGTTGCAAGGACTTCTAATGCTATGTTGAATAATAGTGGCGAGAGTGGGCATCCTTGTCGTGTTCCGGATCTTAAGGGAAAGGCTTCCAGCTTTTCCCCATTGAGAATAATGCTTGCAGTAGGCTTTTCATAGATGGCTTTTATGAGATTGAGAAATGTACCCTCTATTCCTACACTCTGAAGGGTTTTAATCAGGAAAGGATGCTGTATTTTGTCAAATGCTTTTTCTGCATCAATTGAGAGGATCATATGGTTCTTGAGTCTTTTCTTGTTGATATGATGTATCACATTGATTGATTTGCGAGTGTTGAACCATGCTTGCATCCCAGGTATGAATCCCACTTGGTCATGATGGATAATCCTTTTAATGTACTGTTGGATTCTATTAGCAAGGATCTTGTTGAGGATTTTGGCATCCATATTCATTAGAGAAATCGGTCTGTAATTCTCCTTTTTGAGGGGGTCTTTGCCTGGTTTGGGGATCAAGGTAATATTAGCCTCATAGAATGAGTTTGGTAGCTTTCCTTCTGTTTCTATTTTTTGAAATAGAGCTAGGAGAATAGGTATTATTTCTTCTTTGAATGTTTCGTAGAATTCCCCAGGAAAACCGTCCAGGCCTGGAGTTTTATTATTTGGAAGGTTGTTTATCACTGACTCAATTTCTTCATAGTTAATTGGCCTATTTAAGAAATCTATTTCTTCCTGTTTCAGTCTTGGTAGTTTATAGGTTTCCAGGAAGGCCTCCATCTCTTCCAGATTGTTTAGTTTTTTGGCATATAGCTGTTGATAAAAGTTTCTAATAATCCTTGCAATTTCAATGGTGCTGGTCGTGACCTCTCCCTTTTCAGTCATAATTTTAATAATCTCAGTCCTTTCTCTTTGTTTTTGGACAAGTTTTGCCAGTGGTCTATCAATTTTATGGATTCTCTCAAAGAACCAGCTTCTAGTCCTGTTGATCTGCTCTACTGTGTTCCTTGTTTCTAATTCATTGATTTCTGCTCTAATCTTGGCCAACTGCTTCCTCGTGCGTGGATCAGGCCTGTCCCTCTGTTGCTGTTCCAGCTTCTTGAGGTGAGAATATAAAAACTGCATTTTAGATTTTTCTATTCTTTTGAGTGAGGCTTGGATGGCTATGTATTTCCCCCTTAGGACTGCCTTTGCAGTATCCCATAGGTTTTGGACCGTTGTGTATTCATTCTCGTTGGTCTCCATAAATTGTTTAATTTGTTTTTTGATTTCCTGGTTTATCGAGTCATTCTTGAGCAGGATGGTTCTTAGCCTCCAAGTGTTTGAGTTTCTTCCAGGTTTTTCCTTGTGGTTGAGTTCCAATTTCAGAGCGTTGTGGTCTGAGAATATGCAGGGGATAATTTCAATCTTTTGGTATTGGCTGAGACCTGTTTTGTGTCCCAGAGCATGATCTATTCTTGAGAATGTTCCATGGGCATTTGAATAGAATGAGTATTCTTTGGTTCTGGGGTGTAGTGTTCTATATATATCTATGAGGTCCAACTCGTCGAGTATGGCATTCAAAGCCTTTGATTCTTTGCTTAGTTTTTGCCAGGGTGTTCTGTCTATTTCTGATAGTGGGGTGTTGAGGTCCCCTACTATTACTGTGTTCTTATCTATATGTCTCTTTATTTTGGTTAAGAGTTGGCTTGTGTGTCTTGCTACTCCCCTGTTGGGGGCATATATATTTATAATTGTCATACCCACTTGTTGGATACATCCTTTAAGAATAATATAGTGCCCTTCTGTATCTCTCTCTATGGCCTCTAGTTTAAAATCCAGTCTATCTGATATGAGAATTGCTACTCCAGCTTTCTTTTGAGGTCCATTTGCGTGGAAGATGGTACTCCATCCCCTTACTCTAAGTCTGAATGTATCTTTAGGTTCAAAATGAGTCTCTTGTAGACAGCAAATGGATGGGTCATGTCTTTTAATGCAATCTGCAACCCTGTGGCGTTTTATGGGAGCATTTAGGCCATTTACATTGATACTGATTATTGAGAGATACGATTTTAATGATGCCATGGTGCCTGTAAAGCCTTTGTTTCTATAGACTGTGACTTTCTGTTCTGTATCACTCTTGCGGCCTTTTTACTTTTATAGAACCCCCCTTAATATCTCTTGTAGGGCTGGTTTTGTGGTTTTGAAATTGGTCTGTGACTGGCGATTCTGGAAGGTCTTTATTTCTCCATTAATTCTGAATGACAGCCCTGCTGGATAAAGGATCCTTGGCTGAATGTTTTTCTCTGGAAGAGCTTTAAAAATGCCCCCCCAACCCTTTGTCTCATTCCAGGTCTGTGTAGACAGGTCTGACATAATTCTGATACCTTTGCCTCGGTACGTGAGAAATTTCTTTGCCCTGGCCGCTTTCAATACTGTATCCTTGGATCTAATATTTGCGAATTGCACTATGACGTGACGTGGCATAGGTTTGTCGTGGTTGACCTTGGGAGGGGTCCTCTCTGCCTCTTGGACATGAAAGCTTGTTTCCTTTGCTAGATTAGGGAAGTTTTCAGCTATAATTTGTTCAAATATCTCTTCTAGACCTCTGTTTTTCTCCACCCCCTCCAGGATCCCGATGATTCTGACATTGGAATGTTTCATTGAGTCAGTAATCTCCCGTAACCTACATTCCTGAGCATGGATTTTTTTGAGTCCAGATTCTATTTTAGCTTTCTCTTTTACTAACCCATCCTCCAACTCGCTGATACGTTCTTCTGACTCATTCACCCTGGCCGTCAGAGCCTCTAGTTTTGACTGCATTTGGCTCAGAATTTTTAATTTCTGCCAGATTCGCTCTCATTTCTGCCCTTAGAGATTCTATATTCTCATTAACATTTTCGTTAATACTTTTTTCAAGTCTACACATCATCTTGACCATTGTTACTCTGAATTCCATTTCTGATAATTTGGTTATACCCATATCCATTAGTTCTGTGGCAGAGGCCACAGACTCATTGTCTTTTCTTTGCTGGGGGGGATTTCTCCTTCTTGTCATTCTGATGAGGAGAGGTTGGGGGGTTGTCCACAGCCCAAATTATTGACAGGGGCCCAGGCAGTGTGCACTTGTTTTATAGGGATCTTAGGAATGTGGTGTTCTTGATTTTTCAGCCTGCCTTCTGGGGGAGGGGACTGCCAGGCCGATACTCAGGCAACCCTGTTTGGGTAGAGTCTCCGTGTCCCCTGCAAGGGGGGATGGGGATGGGCATGCTGTGAGCCGGTATTTCCAGGCTTTTGTTCTCTGGTGGCTTTCCCTGGAGGTTTGCTGTGCCTCTTCTGTGAGTCAGAGCAGCAGTGGCCAAATCTCAGCCTCTGTCTCAGAACAGAGGGATCGCAGACTGTTATCCACTGATGTTCTGGCCACTTTAATTCCGTTACTGTTGGTGCTGCTCAACCCTGCAGCATCCTGGGCTGTGCGCCCCACACCCGGCGTCCCAGCCCTCACTTCCAGGGCCGGCTTGTCTCTGTCCTTTGTGTTTCTAACACTGCCAGTCGCCCCCACGTGTTCCGGAGCTCCTGGTCTCAGTCTGTTTCCAGTGAGCACACGTTTCAGTCTGGTGGCGCGTGCTCCCGGCTCATGGTCTCAGTCTGCTCTCTCACGGGTGCTGTCCGAGAGTCCGGCCCGCTCCCCCATGCAGTTGTCTCCACTTCCTGGCGCCCGAACGCAGCAGCTCCCTCCCCTTCCGTTTATCTTCCGATATCTGTGCAAGGTTTCACTGCTCCCCGCTTCATACCTCTATACTCAGCACTGGAGATGTTCATTTGTAGAGATCCAGATGTATCTTCCTGTGTCTCAGGCTGATTCCGTGGGTGTTCAGGATGGTCTGGTACCTATCCAGCTCGACTCAGGGGACCAGCTGAAAAAGGGGTCCTCTACTCCTCCGCCATCTTAACTCTCTCCTCTTTTTGCATTTTTTTTAATCTGAATCTAATCAGAAACCACTATTCAGAAATCATAGCCTAGAATATTGCTTTGGGCTCTGTAGTTAGATACACCTAAATTCAAATCCCAGCTCTGTCACTTACTAACTGTCTAATCTTGCAAAGCCACTTAATTCTTCAGAGCTTCACATTCTTCATTTGTGTACAATGAGGAAACTGATAGAATCTACCAGAAAAAAATTTTTTAAGAATTACGTGTAGGGGCGCCTGGGTGGCAGAGCGGTTAAGCGTCTGCCTTCGGCTCAGGGCGTTATCCCGGCGTTATGGGATCGAGCCCCACATCGGGCTCCTCTGCTGTGAGCCTGCTTCTTCCTCTCCCACTCCCCCTGCTTGTGTTCCCTCTCTCACTGGCTGTCTCTATCTCTGTCAAATAAAGTAAAAAAAATCTTTAAAAAAAAAAAAAAAAAAAAAGAATTACGTGTAGAATACTTAGTATAGTGCCTGAGACACTTGAAGTAAACGTTAGCCATTATCACTGCATTCCAATTCACATATTGGTCTGTGGGACAAATAAAACTCAAAAAAATTATTTTTAATACTTTATTTGACAGAGAGAGACAGGAGAGAGGAAACACAAGCTGGAGTGGGAGAGGAAGAAGCAGGCTTCCCAGCAGAGCAGGGAGCCCGATACGGGGCTCGATCCTAGGACTCTGGGATCATGCCCTGAGCCAAAGGCAGACACTTAATGACTAAGCCACCCAGGCACACCCCGCCAAGGATACTCTTACATCACGTTCACTTTTTTGTCTTTTGTCCTAGAATTTTGTTGCAGTTATCTTTTACAACATAATCCACCTCAAGTATTTTTTGGAGGCATGTGGGAAATAATAACAGAGCTCACATAAAATCATGTTTAACTTTGAAGAGAATGATCTCTTTACTTTTACTTCTGGTTAATAGGTACCACAACAACAAAGTGTACAGGAATACTGGAAATGTGTGAAAAGAGAAAGCATTAAAGGAGTAAAAGAAGTCTGGAAACAAGCTGGAAGAAGTCTCTTTTAGAAAAAGATAATCTGGGAATCATATTGCTCCAAATGTCAGAATTTGGAGTTTGTTTAAAATACTAGATATTTGTCTTCTTGATTTTCTTTGTAAGATAAAGATGCCTTATATCTACTTTCTGAATCAGTAATTTCTTAATAAAATTTCATTAAAGAACTTAGTAAAATTAGATACTGGATTCTGTCAGAGGGCCTAGAATTATAATAATGCTTTGTACTTTGAGAAGTTGGAAAACCTAGTTATGCACTGATTTCTTAGACACAGTAGTACAACGTACTCTTTGAAAGGGTGTCAGCTAGTACTTACAGAAAAAAATATTTGATACACAAGGCCAATATCAATATCAAGTCCAGGAGTCCTGATGTTCCAGTAGGACAAATTAAATTAAAAACTTCTCAGATTTTCTCATCTGTATCTCATATCTCATAAGCTTCTTGTGTATTTTATTTCAGTTAGCTGTATATTGTCTTAAAAATAATGCGAAAATTTCAGTATCCTATGTAGAAACAGAATAAAGTATTTACACAGATAAAAAATTGTGTTTTTTTTACATGTGTTTTTTAAAGCTTTTTTTTTATAAATGTAAGTTCTCTCAGTATTGACAACCTCATTAGTTTACATTCTTAAAAACTAGTGTGATTGGTGGGGATGCCTGGCTGGCTCAGTCAGTGGAGCATGAGACTCTTGATCTTGGGGTTGTGGGTTTGAGCCCCACATTGGGTGTAGAGATGACTTAAAATAAAAAAATATAAAAAAAAACTAGTGGGCCACCTCGGTGGCTCAGTTGGTTGAATGTCCGACCCTTGATCTCAGCTCAGGTCTTATGTCGGGGTCATGAGTTCAAGCCCCATGTTTGGCTCCACACTGATCGTGGAGCCTACTTAAAAAAAAAAAGGCAAAAAAACTAGTGTGTTTGGGGGAATCTTGATCACAAGATCAGGGTCTCATGGGATCTCTTGGGTTGTGGGAAATGTTTAAAATGGCACTAAAAATTAATTGGCATTAAATATAAAATGCTATTATAAATAAAATGGCATTTTTTAACAAAGTAAGTGAAAATTATTTTTTTTAAATATGCTTCTCAAGAATATTGCAAATATTTAAAATACATTCCATTCCCTGGTTAAATGGCTGCTTCTGAGACTGGAGCAGGTAAAGTACAAGATGAGCCTGGAAGTAAAGAAGTATTCAAAAAACAATGAGGACATATCAAAAGGGCAAGAGCCAACTTGAAGGGGCTCTCCCTAACCAGGTCTGGTACAATTTGAGTATCAATGTCAGTAATGAATCATAACCTATTGAATAGACTAAGAATCAGTGAGCTTAACTGATGATTGATGAATGGGACGAGAGAAACCTCTCCCTTACAGCTGCTACGTGGAAGACTTGTATGATTAATGCTTGAGAATGACAAGTGGTAAAAGCTTTTGTCCAACTATTATTTAAAAATGTTTATTTTGCTGCTGATTAGGAAACATAAATTTGTTCTAACTCATTTTAGAAATAACTAATTTTTGTGTTTATTTATTGTAAAACCGAACCAAGAGAAAAGCAGCGCATATAGAGGATGTACGTCCTCCATCATTTCCTCTGTTAGGCGTGGAAATACTATCCGACTCTCTCCTACCTGACTGCCCAGTTGTCCTTATGGGTAAAGATTAGGGATACAAACGTCAGAAACTAGGATAGTTTCTGGTGTTTTCAGCCTCAATTTTTCCAAAACCTCTGGCCTTTCCCCACATACACCCATGCTTTTCATTTTCATGTTTCCCTACCTCCAAGCCTTTACACACACCAGCTTCTCCTGATGGCGATGCTTTTCACTCTCCTGTCCTTGGGGCAAAGTTTTAGAAATCTACTTGCTGTCTACATATCAAGTATGTCTCTACTGAACTGTTAAATCAGGAGCAGGAACAGTGCCTTACTCTCTGATAGAAAATTTTATGTATTTATATATATTCTTATGTACAAAATATATAATTTATAAAATTTTATGTAACATATTTAAAATTAATATAAAAATTTAAATCTAGTTGACCACCTGGCTTATAGAAGGCATCCCACAAATATTTGTTAAATAAAGGAAGGAAGAGGAGAAAGGGACAGAGAAGGAGAAAAGGCAAGGAGTGAAAGAAATAGGGAGGGAAGGAGGGCTTTTAAAGTCAGTCAGTCAATAAGTATGCAAACAAGAAACTGCTCGGTTGCCAAACAAAATGGTGAGTTAAGACAAGTGGCCACTGTTGTCATGGAACATATAGTCTAAAGGTAGAGACTGAAAACTAACCAGAAAACTTTTTTTAAAGATTTTATTCATTTGTTAGAGAGAGAGAGGGTGAGAGTGCACGAACAGGGGGAGGGGCAGAGGGAGAAGCAGACTCCCTATCGAGCAAGGAGCCTGACTTGGGGCTCCATCCCAGACTCCAGGATCACAACCTGAGCCCAAGGCAGAGGTTTAACAAACTGAGCCACCCAGGTGCCCCTGCTCAAACGATTCTTATGAAAGAGACTCTCACAAACCAATGCCCATGCTCATGATCTCCAATCACTCTCCATCTTTATATCTTTTCTTCATAGAAATTTATCATCCCCTACAAGTATCTATGTGTATATTTTTTTTAAAATTTATTTATTTGACAGAGATAGAGACAGCCAGCGAGAGAGGGAACACAAGCAGGGGGAGTGGGAGAGGAAGAAGCAGGCTCATAGCAGAAGAGCCTGATGTGGGGCTCGATCCCGTTACGCCGGGATCACGCCCTGAGCCGAAGGCAGATGCTTAACCGCTGTGCCACCCAGGCGCCCCTCTATGTGTATATTTTTTAATTTGACTATTCTCAGTCTATCTTAGAATTTCTGTTCCATAAGATTAGGAAATTTTTCTTATTCACCATTTTTCTTAGTCTCATTTAACACAATTAACACCTGGCACATCGTAGATGCTCAACGAATATTTTTGAATCATTCAATAAATAAATCAGAGCTATGGGCCAGCTGTGAAAACATAGAAAAGACACCACAGAAATAAGCAACGTGGGACACCTGGGTGGCTCAGTTGGTTAAGAGCCTGGCTTCGGCTCAGGTAATGATCCCAGGGACCTGGGAACCAGCCTTGTATCGGCTTCCCTGCTCAGTGGGGAGCCTGTTTCTCCCTCTCCCTCTGCCTGCAGCCCCCCCGCCCGCCTGTGCGTGCTCGCGCTCTCGCGCTCTCTCTCTCTCTCTCTCTAATAAATAAAATCTTAAAAAAAAAGAATAAGCAATGCAATGCAGAACTTTCCAGAGAAGGAGGCTGATCAGTGAAGCATCCTTCTGAGATAGATTTATCCCTATTAAAAGATGGCACATCAAGCTACCAGAGCCGGTGGTTATCAAACCCTCTAATCACATAGTACCCCCTGTTCTGATTTTATGCTCATCAAACAACCGTCTGATAATCTGGTTCTATCTCGTCTGCTTACAAGGATGAAAAACTCTGGCAGGGGGCGACTGGGTGGCTCAGTTCATTAATCATCTGCCTTCAGCTCAGGTCATCGGCTCGCTGCTCAGAGCAATGCCTGCTTCTCCCTCTCCCCCTTACCCACCTGCTCATGTTCTCTCTCACTATCTCTCTCTCAAATAAATAAAACCTTAAAAAAAAAAATCTCTGGTCAGGCCTGTTTTTCCTGACCGTCCTATGACCTTGATGTGGTCCTTCCCATGTGTATTTACTAGGCCTCTTGGACACAAACAGAAAGCTATTCTGAAATAGGTTAAACAAGAATTTTTGGAAGCACGTAGAGGTGTATCATATAGTAAAACCCTGGGGAGGTCAGAGGAGCAGCTGGAACTTAGAAAAACTCCAGCCAAGGACTTGAAAACCACTAGAACTTTCACAATCCTTTGCTCTGCTCCGCCTGTGTATCAATTTCATTCTCTTTCACTGCCCACGCACCAGAGAAGGACCAGCTCTGCTCTCTGAAATTCAGAAACTCCTGCGAAAGGTGCTGATTGGCTGGCCATCTGACTCAGGTCCCATCCCAGACCAATCAACTATGGTCAAAAGGGTGGGGTCTGTAAGAACATGGCAGCTTCTAGGAGTGTGCATAGGTGGGAGTGCCGCAGAGGAGGGGTCTTTTATAAAAGAAGGGGTTGCTGCTTTCAGAAGAATGTGAAGGTACTGGGCAGACACACAGTGGCTTCTTTTTCCTCAAGTTGAAATTCTGTAAGCTAAAACCAATTGAAGAGTCTCCAGAGGCATGCAGGGCAATCTAGTGCTCAACGCCAGAAAAGCAGAGTGAAACTTACAAGTAAGTTTTAGGAAAACTTTCAAAGAAATCGGCTGCCTGCCAAAAAAAAAAGGATCAGCTGAGCAAGTTACTCCAAAAATTCAATATACTTAACCCTTTTTCACCAATACATTTGAAAGCATGCAATAAATTAAGAGCTATGTATAAGATTTTAATTTGATTTGTATGTTTGATTTTTTTTCCTTCTCTTACTAGAGCATGTTTTAGACTTTTATATTGGGCGAAGAGGTGAAATAGTAGGAGAATTTGGGTAAGCAGAGAGCAGCCAGCTAGGCCTTCAACTGCCAGCCCTTTCAGTCCTTGGGTCTTCCTTTTTACGCCCTCAGGTATCCCATATACTAGTAGAAGCACTAGTGCCTGGAATCCTCTTAATGATACGTGGAAACTTTCTCCAGACTCCAACCTCTCCACCTGAACATTGTACCAAAGAAGCAGAACCAATATCAACAAATGCACTTGTTGAACAACTGAGCTGAACACCACCTTTGGAGAGTTAACTCCACATTCTCTCCCCTCTCCTCCTAAGTGGCAGATATTTACCTCCAAACTGTAATGGTTACAAGGCTTTTTAAAGAAATTTCCCTGAAATTACCTGGGGGACTGGAAGGCAAACTAGATAATCGGAGTTTGATGAAAATAAGGAAACAGGCAAATAGACAAAGGCAGCACAGGACAGGTGAAGGGTTAAGTTTTGTTTAGTGGAAATTACCGGTGCTCAAAAGCTGGGGTGCAAATCAATACCAATACCACCCCAATGCCAGAAGGATGAGATGAAAGAAAGAAAGAAAGAAAGAAAGAAAGAAAGAAAGAAAGAAAGAAAGAAAGAAAGAAAGAGGAAGGAAGGGAGGGAGGGAGGGAGGAAGGAAGGGAGGGAGGAAGGGAGGAAGGAAAGAAAAAAATTTAAAGAATCCTTGGAGAGAGCAAAATGAAGTCTCATGTCAAGCACTGACTCAAGCAGTTAAGGAGATAATCTCCCCGGGACCAACGCCAGCTGACACCCCAGACCTGATAATGAGCAGAACAGAGGAGGTCTGCAGAGACCCAAAAGTGATTAAGTCCCTTTATTTATTTATTTTTTTAAGATTTTATTTATTTATTTTTTGTGAGAGAAAGAGAGAAAGCAGCCTCAGGAGAGGGAGGGTCAGACAGAGAAGTAGGCTCCTTGCTGAGCAGGGAGCCTGATGCGGGCTCAATCCCAGGACCCTGGGATCACGACCTGAGCTGAAAGGAGACACTTAACTGACTGAACCACCCAGGCGCCCTGATTAAATCCCTTTAAAAATGCGAGGATTGGGGCAGCAAGCTGTCAGACTCTTCAGACCTGAGCCCTCTACGTCTAACCACTTAAAAGCAACTGCTGCTGAAGTCTCTGCCCAATGGATCTCCGAACAGAACCAAGATCCTTCGCAGCTTGAACATCAGAAGCAGTAAGTGCTGAGAGCTGACCCGGACCAGCCCGAGGCCTTATCTCAACTGCGCGCCCACTGAGTGACTTCGCGTTTGGTCCGTGAACTTCCTGCACCTTTCTGTTATCTTGTTTGTCCTGTGGTTTGTCTTCTGTCCTGCTCTGTGTGCTGTGTAAGAAGCCAAGTTTATCACGTGGTGAATTGTCGTTGAGTTTGGAATTCTGAACCTGCTTTTATAATTGAGATTTAACTTTGCCTTATGATCTAATAAAGCTGACATTGCGGAAAGACACAACTTGTGTGTGTGCCTTCACAGTGTGCTCATGACAGTCCCGCAGATCATTTGTAGTAGCTCTACAGTTCATTTAACACCATTTAAAAAACAAAACAAAACAAAAAAAAAAACTAAATATGAATGTTCCACAAGATGGCAGTCTTGCTTTTCCAAAATGTTTTATCTGCCTTGAGCACCAATGATCTTTAACAGAAAAACCAAGCAAATGTACAGAAAATTACAGAGCATTTCAAAGACGACTTCCTTATTGAAGGAGAAGCACCCTGGGAGACTTTGGACTGACTTCGGACCGACTTTGGACCGGCACGCCCCAACTAAATATTTACCAGCTCTTAGAGAAATAAACAGTGAGCTACCATATTTACCACTAACATTGGTTACATTCAGTGAGGAAGTAAATTAATCTTTGGAATCACTAGGTGACACTTTGTAATTGGGCAGGTTATTTCTTCAGCAGCATTAGAATCAAACCTTTATTGAAACCTGCTATGTTTGATGCACTCCGCTAGGTGCTAGTCCTTCTATAAGAGTTTTCTTTCCAAAAGGATGGAAGTGGGAGAAAATATTTTGCTTGTAACATTTATATCACCTATATTTACATAATATTTAGATGCTCAATATTGCAGGAAAAAAGGTATTAATAACATCATTATTATTTGCAGAATGTCATAAAGCTCTCCCCAACTACAAAATTATACAATCCAAAGAGTATTAAAGGAATGCTGATTGCAGCGTCATTTCAAATAAGAAAAATTTCGACCCAACTTGAAAATACAGCACCATGAAAATGAATAAATAAACCGTGCTGTACTTGTACCATGGAATTCTAGGCAGCTGTCAAAATGATGAATGAATCAACGCCTCCCCTCCACGTGCTCTGCGGACACTGCAAAGCCTGTTTCCCCTTTGTTGTGAGGCTCTGCAAGGCTGGAGGAGCCGGAGCGTGTGCTGTCTGCCGCTGTCCTGGCCGTGTCCCCGCAGTCACAGCCTTTGTCCTAGCGGCAGTTGGTACCAGTCTCCGGCTTTTGTTGTTATTGTTTTGAAGCTTCCAGAACCAGCTCATTGTGTCCTGGAGGACGAGTACTGACTGGCAGGCACCCCCTCTCTGAGCAGGACAGGGCCTTTCCTTGAAGCTTCCAGACTCTGCCACACCTAACCTCTTCCCTCTGTGCCCCTGGCCTCAGGAGCAGTAGCTCTCGCTACAGGTACTTTCT
The DNA here is from genome assembly GCF_002007445.2 of Ailuropoda melanoleuca. Lineage (NCBI taxonomy): Eukaryota > Metazoa > Chordata > Mammalia > Carnivora > Ursidae > Ailuropoda > Ailuropoda melanoleuca. Next base: position 63,390,447 of record NC_048224.1, on the reverse strand, counting down.
CTCTGTGTTGCCCTGTGCTTTTCTAGTTCTCTAACACCTTTTTGGCCCATTCCTTAATATTACATTTTCTCTGTTGAAATACTTCACATGGACCCTGACTGACATAATGACTATATAGCAGGAATTATAGACGTATAATATAGATAGATGATACATAGGAAGATAGATGGATTCATATATATACATATGAGAATATATGTGCATATATACACATGTGTATATTTACATACAAGCATATATATACATTATTTTACATACATTGTACTTAAAATTCCTCTATTCCTCACAACAAATGCTATGAGATAGATGCTATTTCCCCTGTTATACAAAAGAAGAAAGTGAGTTTCAGGGAGCTGAGGTAAATTCCACAATACTACATAGCTAATAAGTGATGAAGCTGGGATTTGCGTCCAAATATCACAGACTTCACAATCTATCTTTTTTCTACTCTGCTCAAAGTCAGTTTATCCTGAATAGTGCTCTATATTAAAGGTCAATCCCTAGGCTAGTCCACACATGTTTTTTACCTCATAATACAAACTATAACATTCTAATAACACCAGATAATATAACCATCATATACAAGATTGCCTCCGTGATTGAAGTTATGGGGAGTTCGAGAAAAACTGGGAAAGCATGGACATCCATAATTCCAGGGTACTTGTCATTCATTTGTTCAATTAATATGATTTAGTGCCTTTTATGTCCCTGGCAATGCACTGGGCTCTCGTGGTAAGCAAAATAGAACCTAGTCACTCTTTCAGAAAGTTTATAGTCTGGGGAAAGTGACTGTTTTTAATTAAATAATCACCCATAGGAGAGGTACCTGAGTGTATTATACAGGGATTTAACATAGACAGACTGCATGACTACAGGACAGTTCCAAATGCTGAACCCCCTACACACCCACACATACACACGCACACTCCACTCACACACACACTCACATTCACACTCTCACACACACACTCACACACACAAGAGCTTGGCGTCTACCCATGTCCTGTCAAGCATGGTGTGTTCTCTCTGCTTTTGTTTTCCAAGAACATGTCAGCTCTTAATCCAAAGTGATCGTAGAGAGATATCACAGCAGTTGAGACTGTGGAGTTGTGTAACATTTCCTAAAAACCTGCTCTTCTCTCATAAGGAGTCAATCAGTGTTTCCAAGGGCAGCAGCCAAGCCCAGACTTTTCTCTGTAACATACACGCAATCAGTAACACATGCCTGGACTGATCGAAGAACAAGTGGCCAGGAAGCTTTCTGGAGGACAGACTTCCAGATGTGCAAACATAAATGTAACCAAACCAGAAACTCTTGCAGTAATCAGGGTCAGGAATCTATTTGTCATCCCACCACGACAGCTAAATCTCTGGACTCTCTTTTTGGCCACATTTCACTAGTCAAGAAACAGATCATTAGTCAACTATGCAGCAAAGAAAAAGGCCTTGCTGCAGCCTAGGTCCCCAAAGGGATGTTAAAATTAATAGGAGAAACCTCACGGAGAAACAGAGTATTGAGATAACCCCAAAGTTCCCCCTGCAAAATACTTACTAATTACTCTACTGGTTTGAATAGATGACCACACAGTCTGATATTCCCTCCTCCAGGAGGTAGAATTGAATTCGCTGTTCTTTGAGTGTGGCCAGATTTAATGACTGTTTTCCAATGAATAGTGTAGGGAAAGGGGAAAATTGTGGCTTTACAGTAGAGATAGCATATTACCCAAGTGGTGGAGTCCAACCAAGATCAGCAGTAAAAGCATGTCCACCCTGACATGATGTGAGAAGAAGGGCACAACATCTCTGTGGTTTTCTTCCCCAAACCTCATAACCCCAGTCTAGTCATGGGAAAGCATCAGACAAACCCAAACTGAGGAGCATTCACAGACTACCTGATCTGTCCTTCTCGAAAGTGCTTTTCGATGTAAAGCAAGGAAAGTCTGAGAAATGGTCAGAGAAAGAAGTGTTGACTGAAAGCCAATCTCCAAGTAGGTTAGGAAGCACTTTATTCATTGTGTTACTGAGGACCGTAGCCGGGGAGACACGTTTTCAGATTGCTCTGAAGAATGCTCCGAAGCTTGTTGGTTACAGGGGAGTCTATATTTAAAAAGGTAAGGGGTATACGTGCTTGTACGCAGTTCTCCAAATACCTGTGCCTCGAAAGATATACTTTGGTTGCAAAAATTAAGGTTTTCTGATTTCCACATAGACACAAGAAAGACCTTTAGGTCATCTTAATACATTATGTTTCTATCATATCTGATTGTTCAAAACTATTGCCGGCATGCTTCTGCTCAACTGGTTTCCTGGTTCTTCCTGTTTTGGATATTTTCTTGAGGTCACTTGAGATCATCACAGAAGGCTGACGTCAGTCACCTACCGCAGTTTGAGTGCACAGGAGGAGACTAAGAGGACATGACAACTAAATGCAAATCCTGGAACAGATAATTACATTAGAGGAAAAACTGGTAAAAACCAGTCTGTAATTTAGAGTATTGTGCCAATGTTAACTTCTTAACGTTGATAAATATGCCATGGTTATGTAACATACTAACAGGAAGGGAAGCTGGGTGAAGATTATATAGAAACTCTCTCTACTATCTTAACAACTTTTCTGCAAATTTAAAATTATTTTGAAATAAAAAGATTAAAGAAGAAAAGGGAAAAATCCACCAGAAGCTGTAATCCATCTCTACTAATGCGTGTGGCATTTCTGCTGTTTAAGTCACAGGTAACGGAAATGTTACTTTTACATTCAGCTAAGACGTACGTGGTCTGCAGAGGAGAGGTTGGTCCTCTAAGAATTGGACCCACCTCTGTAGCAACCAGGCCAGGACACAGGAGATTCAGGGAAGGCCCCCTTGAGGCAGAGATGAGCCAGGTCTGAAGGAGGGGTGGGAAACACCAGGGTGAGGTGGACAGAGTGGACACTTTGTAAGCGGAGTGTGCAGACACAGCAGCATTGTCAGGACCTGAGGAAGCCTGGACTGAGGTTCAAGGGGAAGGAAGGAAGCCATGGAGTGGGGGGTAGGTGAGTGAGGGTGACAGGCCCAGAGAAAGCCAGGAAGAAAAAGCTGAGATGAGGTGGGGTTGGCTAGGAAGGCAACAGGGCTGCAGGGCCTTTGAAGCCCCATCAGACATCATTCAAATCATTCAGATGTGTTGAGAAGATTTGATTTTCTAAGGGCTCACTCTAACCATGGCATGGAGGTGAACAGAATACAAGAAGGAGCAATGCAAGAAAAGCTGCATATGGGCCAAGATTTTGTCTCTGTTCCCCATGCTTAGAATAGTGCCTGGCACAAAGCAGGCAATCGGAAAATGTTTACTAAATGAGTGAGTAAAGGAATGAATGAATACGTAGAACGGATTGGAGGAGGGTCGGTGTGGGGAGAGCAGATGGGAGGTGGATGAGGTAATTCAGGCACAAGACTTACTGGGAGACAGGTCAACTGAGTGAGGGAAGCAGGCTCCTCGCTGCTGTAAGCGATGCCTCAGCTTCCTGAAGCAGGTGCTCACGCCCCTCTTTTTACTGCCACGCCCCCAACCCTGCCCCTGTTCCCCCTCTCTCTTCTAAATGCATCATTAAAGAATGGGGATTTGTAACTTTCCCTAACTCATTTGTTCCTAAAGCAAGAAACAGCCATTCTGAAGTCCTCAAAGAATTTTTTTTATTATCAGTAGAAATAGGGAAACAAGGCTTGTTTTTTCATGTGTGTCAGCCTATCCTCTACACTTTGATGGGCTGACATATTCAAAAGACTGTGGTAAAATTCATTCCCACTATAACAGAAAGCCAAGAGAAAGGCCTGTGTGGGGGCCCAGGGCAGCCTGCCACAAGGGCACCCTGGGCCACTTTGGCATGATGATTATTTTGAGTTAAAAGCAATCCAAATCCAGCAGATTCAGAAGTGATTTACCTCCCCCTCAGCTGCCTGCCTGTACCAGGAAGAAAGCTATTAACAGATTCCTCTTTACCTGAGAAACTTACCTGCCTAACAGAGCAACCTTTGTTTTCCAAACATCTCCTCTCACCTCCCAAAGGGTTTTCCTTCCCTTTGTATCCTCAGACCCCTACCCCTCTCCTTAGCTCATATAAGCTTCATGTTGCCTCACTGTCTTTGGAATTTCCATGTCTGTGAGGAGTCCCCTAATGTATGCTATTAAGTTTTATTTTCTCCCGTTAATCTATCTTGCGTCAATTTCATTCCTAGTCTAGCTAGAAGGACCCTGAGGGTAAAGGAAATTATTCCTCCCCAACACCTGTCTTGACATTTTTAATAATTATTAACACCCATTCCTGTATGCCAGGCATTTTCCTCTTTTTAAAAATGATCACATATAAAAGTATGTTTTTGTAGAACTGTGGAAAATACCAAAGCAATTGCTGCTGCTAACATTTTGCTTCCAATTTTTTCCCAAGCACTTTTATGTTAAAAAATGCAGTGTCTACTCTGTTTATATTAATTGTAGTTAGTGATCTAGTTGATTTTAACTTTCTCATTTCATGTAAGTTTTGTTTCCAATCCTTTTTTGTTGCTTCTTTTTTCCTCTCCTTTCTTACCTTCCCTTGGGCTGAAGAACTTTTCTCTATTTTCTCAACTGCTATTCTGATAGTTTACAAGTTAGATATTGTATTTCTATTCTTTCAGTGGATACCCTTGTTTTAGCATACATATTTACATTTTTTCTAACAAAATTATTCACTATTTATTTCCAGCTTGTGAATAAAGAAGCTTTTTTCCACAAAAGTGAATACACTTTTTAGAATCTCTAAAAGTCAGAGTGAGAGTTTTACTTGAGCCCAAGTTAGGACAGCTGCAGGAAAACACATTCTTCACAGGGAAGAATGTGCCCTGGAGAATGAACAGTTTTACAGAATTATATATTTTTTGCATCTTATAAAAGCTCAAAAGATTATAGATGAGCATAGAGTCAGAAATCACAAGTTTTAACCTCAAGAAAGGCAGAGAGTAGGAGCATTGATCAATATCTTAAGGACAGGATGGTTTTTCTTTAGGCTACTCATTTACAAAGTAGGTGCACAACGTATGCTTGGTGGGCCATAAATCAGACTATACAAAGTTTATGTACAGTCATGCTGACTTAAAAAGAAATCTAAAATGGCTTTCCTCATATCTCAGGCCTTTAGAGAATTTTTTTTTCCTTTCATCAAGCTTAACATCTAATTACCTGTATGTCCCATACACTCCCTCATCTGGTTATCACTTTATAGCTTTCCTTTTACTCCTTTTTTTTTTTTTTTAAGATTTTATGTATTTGACAGAGAGAGACACAGCGAGAGAGGGAACACAAGCAGGAGGAGTGGGAGAGGGAGAAGCAGGATTCCCACTGAGCAGGGAGGACCCTGGGATCATGGCCTGAGCCAAAGGCAGACACTTAACAACTAAGCCACCCAGGCACCCCTCCTTTTACTCTTTTTTAAACACAAAAGAAAGTTGTTTTAGGTTTTTACATTAGTTACAATTAAATTAACAAACATACTTTACCAATGCCTGTATTCACCACTGTTTCTTGTTTTGAACACCTTTCTTCTTTCTGATCACTATTCTATGTGCTCAAATACGCACCTAATAGCTCTTTCAATGAGAGTCTGTAGGTGGTAAGCTTTCTTCATTTGCATGTTTGAATATGTCTTTACTTTGCCTTCACTCTTTTTATTGTGGCAAAATATACACGACATAAAAATTTATCTTTTATATGTGTGCAGGTCAGGGGCATTAAGTACATTCACTAAGGTCACCACCAACCATCTCCAGAACTTTTGCGTGTTCTGCAGCTGAAACTCCATACCCATTAAACAATAATTCCCATTTCCCCTCCCCCCAGCCCCTATTTTGCTTTCTGTCTCTATGAATTTGACTCTTCTAGGTACCTCATATAAGCAGAATCACACATTATTTGTCCTTTTGTGACTGGCTTATTTCACTTAAGCATAATGACTTCAAGATTCATTCACGTTATAGCATGTGTCAGAATTTCTTTTCCTCTTAAGGCTGAATGATATTCCACTGTACGTATATATCACATTTTGTTTATCCATTCATCTGACCATGGATACTTGGGTTGCTTTTGTAACCAAACTCAAGGGGCTCACTGCTTGGGGTGCATTAAATTGAACGCAACCCAAGGAAGTGTTGAAAGCAAAGGACTTTTATTACTTATTATAGGGAAATAGCTCTCAAAGCACTGTTTTCCCGTGGAGTTCCTACAGGAAGTTTTCTTTGGTGTAATAGGGGGTGGGGTCAGGGGGCTTGTACATACATCAAGGAAACTACACCTGTTCTATTCTTTAGGCACTTTAGTTCACTTGCACATATCTAGCATGTATGTTCATAAAATGGTGGAAAACCCTGTCCAAACAAGGAATTCTTAGTATTATAATGAGCTAAAGGTAACTTTGGGACAACTCAGAGGGACTTCTGGGTAGATCCTCAGCTCCAAACCACCTCGAACTCATTCACATAAGGGCTATCAGGCAAAACACCTTGCTAGGCAGCTCCTTAGTGGGAACTGCTGGTTCTGCAAAACAAAACATATTCCTTCCCTGCTTTTGGCCTTTCCTCTTCCTCCCTTCTGCTGATAGCTTTCAGCCCTCTGACCTAAATAACTCCCTATTGCATTCTAGCTAACAAAGGCCCAAGTCTCCTGAGAAGGTGGATGCAGTTGACTGGAGGCCCATGAGGTCAGCTAGCAGGCATTCTGGGGCCGATTCTTCAGATCCCCTGGAGGTCTTTACCATCTCAAGAGACTTGGAATCTAAAATTCTAATCTAAAAATCTAAAAAGAATCTTTATTCTTCATGTTAGTGATTTCATTCGGTACATTTGGTGATTACATCTTCAGGACAGTGCTGATTAACTACTTGGGCTACAGGTTCCTTTGAATGATAAGCAAGCTTTCCCATCCCCTGGGATGTGTTCCTTGGTTTGTCCAGCCATGCCTGGGGATGATATGTTAGGAACTGTTAGGAACTGATAAGATGGATGTTTGGATGGTGTCTTCATTTCCACCTTTCAACAACTGTGAATAATGCTGCTATGAACATGGGTGTACGAACATCTATGTGAGTCCCTGCTTTCATTTCTCTGGGGTATATACCAGAAGTAGATTGTATGATAATTCTGTGGTTAATTTTCTGAGGGATTGCCATGTGTTTTCCACAGCAGCTACACAATTTTATATTCCCACCAGCAACACACAAGGGTTCCAAATTTCTTCATAACCTCAAAATTTGTTGTTTTCTGCTTTTGTTGTTGTTTGTTTTATAATAGCCATGCTAATGGGTGTAAAGTGGTATCTCATTTTTGTTTAGTTTTGCATTTTCCTAATGATTAGTTCAGTTGAGTGTCTTATCAGGTATTTGTATATATCTGTTTGGAGAAATATCTGTTCAAATCCTTTCCCCACTTTTTAATGGAATTGTTTTGTTTTGTTGTTGTTGAGTTGTAGGGGTTCTTTATATATTCTTTATATCAATCTCTTATCAGATATAAGATTTGCAAATATTTCCTCCTATTACATTAATTGTCTTTTAGATTTGTCTTTACTCTTTTTTAAAGATTTTATATATTTGACAGAGAGAAAGAGAGAGCACAAGCAGGGGGAATGGCAGGCAGAGGGAGAGGGAGAAGCAAGCTTCCCACGGAGTAGGGAGCCAAATGCAGGGCTGGATCCCAGGACCCTGGAATCATGACCTGAGCCAAAGGCAGATGCTTAACTGACTGAGTCACCCAGGTGCCCCAATTTGTCTTTACTCTGCCTATAAAATTTAAGGATATTAATTATTTTCCCTCAGCACTTTGAAAATATTACTTCATTGTCTTCTGGCATTCGTTATCGCTGATGAGAAGTCAGCTGTCTAATTAGTGTTCCTTTGGTAATTTGACTTTTATGCCTGGAATTCTGTTAAGAGTTTTCTCTTTATCCTAAATGTTCAATAGTTTCACTACTCTGTGTCTAGGGAAAGATTTATCATTATTTATCCTGGTTGATATTCAAGTGACCCTTTACCATAAGGACTTATGTTTTTCTTCAATTCTGAAATTGATGTCTTCAAAACTTGTTTCTTTAATATTCTTCTTAGTCTCTTCTGGAACTTTTAATAGAAATTTATGTTGAAGCCTGTCAATATGTGTTTTTCGATGTGTTTTTCATGCTTAAAAAAAAACTGTGTTGTGGTTTGCGTGAATTATTCAGCACTGTCTTCCAACTTGCTAAGCCCCCTTCCTCTGGTATCCAGATTACATTTATTTTTTCTATTGAGTTTTTAATTTTAGAAGAATATTTTATTATTTTGAAGATTCCTAAATGGTTATTTTTCAAATCCACCTGCTCTTTTTCCATTTTTATTTATTATTTTGTGTATTTCACAATTTCTTGTTTTATTTAAATAGAAGGTATTCATTTTTTTACCTCCTTGCCATATACTGTTTGAGAAGTCTTTTTAAGACTGCTCCATAAAATTAATTTTATTTTGAGTGAATTCAAGTTCTGATTGTTTTTCGTTTGTGTTCTTAGTTTTAGATTTCTTTGTGGATTTTGGCATTGCTATTTGATTCTGAATTTGTGAGTTTGTGTTTTTTTCTTCTTCACTCTTTCCATATCTATATCTACCTGGTTTCCATAAACTCTGTCTGATGGTTCATAGATGCTTCAAGCTTCTCTTTTTTTTTTTTTTTTTTAAAGATTTTATTTATTTATTTGACAGAGATAGAGACAGCTAGCGAGAGAGGGAACACAAGCAGGGGGAGTGGGAGAGGAAGAAGTAGGCTCATAGCAGAGGAGCCTGATGTGGGGCTCGACCCCAGAACGCCGGGATCACGCCCTGAGCCGAAGGCAGACGCTTAACCGCTGTGCCACCCAGGCGCCCCTCAAGCTTCTCTTATTCTTCTCCAGCTTCTAGTTCAAAACTAAAACTTAAAATGGCATTTTGAGGTTCCCGGCTTGTGGTAATAGAGATACCATATAATGAGTCACAAGGCCAGCTGGCTGTTTGGTCTACTTCCAGGTGGGGGAGCTGCAGTATGATCTCCAGTCTGTTAAAAGCAATGATCCTAGGGGTTGAGCATTTTTTTCTGCTTCCTTTATTGAGGGCTAGGGAGGATAGAAGTTGGGAATGGAAGTGTGAGCCTCAGTTTGTCTGACTGGTTTTCTATTTTTAGACATATTTATTATCGCTATGTTTTTAGAGCAGTGTTGAGTATGTCAAAGTTGATCAGAAGTCCTATATAGCTTTCTTATCATTTTCTTCACTGCCACACCCAAGTTCAGGCCACCATACCTCTTGCTTATATGACTGCAACAGCAACCTAACCGGTTTCTCTGCCTCTAGTCTTTCTTTCCTCCAATCCATTCTTCCCACTAAGGCCAGGGGGATTGTTATAAAATGTAATTGCACTCACACCACTACCTGCTTAAAGTCTTTAAATGATACTCCATTGTCACAATCAGTAACAGAGATGGTATAAAATCACCAGCCCAACATGGACAAGGAAAGAAGGAATTTAAATTGCTGGCTCTTATTGATTATAGGCAAAGAAACATTAATTCATGTCTAGTCATTTAAGATAGGCTCATTCTCATAAATAAAAAATAAAAATAAAAAAGGACATAAAAAAAAGATAGAAACATTCTCAAAAGAATGAAAATGTTACTACCTCCCTGAAAATGTGCATCCTCACTGGATTGATCTCAGGACAAAGTAATAGATCAGAAATATTCTCTAGATCCCATATAGAAGCAATACCTTCTTAGAACACGTGACAATCATTTAGAAATCAAAAACTAATGTGATCTGGTTGGTGACTTCAAAAGTTAGGAAGAATAGGTAGATCACAACAGAAGGTTTCAAATGTCCATTCAAGAAATAGTTATTGAATATTTCCGATTTGCAAGACACCGTAGAGAAAACAGGATTTGTAAAATACCTTCTACTTTCAAGGATTTCACAAGGTAGTAGGCAAGGTGACATTTACAATTACCATAAAAAATATGTGTGTTGTTGTGGGTTGGATCGTGTTCCCGAAAAACATGTTGAAGTCCTAACCCCCACTGCTTTAGAATGGGACCTTATTTGCAAATAGGATCCTTGCAGATGTAGTCAGTTAAGATGAGGTAATACTGGAGTAGTAGGGTGGACACTTAATCCAATAGAGAAAGACAGTGAGATACAGACACAGGAAGGGAAAACATCATGTGACAATAGAGACAGAGATTGGAATGATCTAGCTGAAGCCAAGGAATGCTGAGGGCTGATGGCTACTACCAGAAGCTAGGAAATGGGCAAGGTTTAGCCCCTCTAGTTTTCAGAGGGAGTGCGGCCCTTTGTCACCTTAAGACTTCTAACCTTCAAAACTGTGAGACAATAAATTTCTGTTGTGTTAAGCCATCAGTTTATGGTACTTTGTTATGGCAGCCCTAGGAAACTTATACATGTATCATAAACAAAATGGCACAACAGAAATGAATCATTTCCAGATTAAGAATGGCTGTTGGAAGACATGGCATTTGTGTATAATAGTATACTCAAATAGAATAGTGTATAACTATAGTAGGATGATTTTTATACACATAGATGGCAGGATGGGAAAAGGCTTTAAGTTTTGGCCTTCATGTCAATCCAAATTCCAGCCTGAAGCCTAACCCTCCTAAGCAGCCTCTCTGGAAAACAAGTGGAATTTGATCCACTTTAATGCCTTTAACCTACTGTCAATTTTGCCACTAACTAACATGACTTTGAAGATACACAATCTGGGAGGACAAAATATTTCACACATTCTTTATTATTTCTAACACTGTTGTGCTGTGGTTACATATTATTTGCTTTCACTACCTTTATATCACACTGTAAAAGGGGGAAATCCGCTTTGAGACCTTAGTGAGCAGTAGCTAATTAAAATCTTAGTCTAACTAGAATAGACATGATAGTAACTGGAAATGCAGCTTGGAATTACTTGTAATGCTTCTGACCTTGTATTATGATGTCTTCACAGTGATGCTTCTAGGTTGCTATGACCACAGGCATTATTTAGCAAAATTCTCCAGTTGTAAATAAACTCTCGAAATTTCGGTAGTCGTCTTGGGGACAGGTTGTTGCTCCCCTTCTGGGTTTCAAATCAAACTGACAGACACCACACGGCTTCCATCCTAAATCACAAACAGCTAGTAGTTCCACCTTCGAAAACTGATAGCGTCCTGGGGTCCTCCAGGAACCCTCAGTAAGGGGTTTTCATCTGTCAGTTCTGCCTGAAGCATGGAGCAAATTACTTCAAAGTACAGGGGTTCTTAACTTGAGATGCACACCGGAATCACTGGAGGAGCTTATAACAATATACATTCCTTGCCCACACGTTGGTGGGGCACGGTCTGGTCCTGTTTGAAAATGGGCCCCTACTGGCTCAAAGGCCGAAAGACCCCAGGAGAGCAAGTTCTGTACGGAGAGGCCAATGCCCACGAATCAGCCAAGGAATCGTTTCCAGCAGCCTCCCGACGTAAGACGCAATCCACAAAAGCCGCTTCCTCTCCCGTTCAGGCACCAAGGAAGTGTCCTTCGTCTCGGGGACCACTCCAGACTCGCTTCCTCCTCTCTTCCCCCAACCTCCTCCCACTGGGCCATTCCGCCACGCCCCAAGGGCAGTCCCCAACGGAGGCCCCGCCCCCACGCTCGGGCCCCGCCCCCGGAGGCGCGGCGCGGGCTGCGGCGGACGGAGGCGGGGCGGGCTGCGGCGGACGGAGG
>NC_048224.1:63286267-63378563 GCF_002007445.2 Ailuropoda melanoleuca | reverse complement strand
CCCCGCCGGACTGCGCCTGCCTTAGCCGGGCCGCGGGGGTCCGGCCCAGGCCCGGGGGGAAGCATGCCGCCGCGCTCGTGGCTTTGTCACCGTGGTGCGATGCGGTGCGGCGCGGCCTTCCGGCGTGCGCGACACCCGGCGTCGAGCCGCGCTGCTCGGGCCGAGATCCGGGCAGAGCGAGGCGGTGATAGCGCCCTAGGGTCTGCGGTCCCCCGCGGGCGTCTCGTTTTCCTGAGGTGGAATGCTCTGAGACGGGTTTTCCTCGAATGGAAGAGCCGAGCTTCGTGGAAGGTGTGTGTGTGTGTGTGTGTGTGTGTGTGTGTGTGTGTTGCACTTTGCTTTTGTTAATGTTTTAAGATAAATCTGTTCCTCCTAGATTGCCTCAACAGCGCGAGTAGAAAACCGTGTTACCTGAAGAGCTGCTGGTGGGTGGGGGAAGGCAGGTGGTCTTTTCGTTGTCGCCTGCTGACGGCAGGTTAGCCATAGAAGACGGATCAGCGCCTGCTTCTGATTTTTGGTGGCACTGACCCATTTTCAAGTTCATTTCTTTCGAGTCTGAATCCAGTAACTTACACAAAATGTTTTGTTAAGACCAAAATAATGAGTGAGATGAGATCTAGCCCGATTCTCTTTTTTTCTTGTCCGTTTATTATGGAGGTTTATATTTTTTTCATTCTCAGATTTTAAGGTTTTGTTTTATTTTCGTTACTGCCAGTTCAGTTTCTCACCAGGTTCCCTGGGATAAGAAAGGAGTAACACCGCGGTACACTTCAAGGATTTAAAGATACTGATTTGAATAAGGTAGCCGTTAAGATTGAAGGAAATTGCTTGTCCTCAAAACACTGTTTGAGGGCTCCTATTGTGTTTGTAATAGTGACTGGTTGCACTGCCTTAAGTTAATTGTTCATAGGCTTTGAGTGTTCAGCTATTTTAGGGTTATTTTAGCCTTCCGCTTCTGTGTATGTCTGCTCTTTATACCAATTCTTCGTGATAACTTAGGACCAAATGGTAAATGGTGTTTGTAAAAACAATCCCTTGGTATCCCAGAATGATATAGTTTTAGTCTTCAGACCACAGTTCTCTAAAGGACCCTTAGTATATACACTTTTAAAAAAGAGCCACAAGAGGTAGATTGAAACTAATAGTATGAAATGAAAAGAAGTTGTACCACCCACTCCACTTGCAAGTGGCGGAATCCAGACTTCTCCAGTTGTGGGCGGCTCTGGATTTGTACAACTGTCAAATACTTGGTTAAAACTGAGTTCTCTTTACATCGGAATCCGGGGATGTACTGTATGGTGACTAACATAATATAATAAAAAAAAATTAAAAAAAAAACCTGAGTTCTGCACATGAAAGAGAAAGCTTTGGCTCAGAAAGTTTGAGGGTAGGTTTTTAAATGAAAATAACCTCCTTCAAGAAAATAATATTGTACCTATAGAATATTTAATTTTAAGGAAAACTATCCCTGCAAATGGGCCCAGAATAAATTAGTCGTGGAATACATTGCCACATAATAGTGGAGTTAATCTGTTGAATGTTATTGAATAGTAATATTTGAATCAATGAAAATTGACTAGATTTAGGTGTTTTTTGAAACTACTTCCAAAAAATGACAGTGATCGTAGGATTCTCATCGGTTTATGATGGTACTTGATCTTAATGACTCTGAAGTGGGTTTTTATTCCAAAAGTTGGACCAGTCTTAATTAATTCTGTCAGAAGATTATTCCTACCCTATCCTAATTACATAGTAGTTTTGAAGTAAAGCTTCTGAAGGAACACTAAAAATGTGCATTTATGTTGAAATCGCACAGCCTAACCTATAGATGGTTTTTGTCCAAAAAAATCAAAAGGTGAGATTAAACATAAGGAAAGGGAAATAAATATGAATTGGGAAGTGCTTTGTGCTAGTGCGGATGGAGGAGACATTTTATTCATTCTTTTCTTTAATCCTCAATATCTCCGAGCATAGGTATCTTCTGCAGATGTAGGAAATGAGAGACTCTAAGCAAACAGGTCCTTGGTTAGGTCGTACAATTATTGAGTGGCTATTGCACTGTGATCCACATCTTTACACTATATGTGTAACTTCTAGTGAGTCATTGGAACTGTAATTGTTCCATGATTAGGGGCAAGTAGTGGGTGGGGTTAATTTGTTCCCCTTTTTGTAAATCGTGACTTCAGTTAGGGTTTAGGCCCATCCTTTAGAGATCATACCCCAGGATTTCATTAAGTTAAAATGTTCTGCAACAATTAGGGCCCAATGCTTGACAGAATTTAAAAATATGCAGTAGTGAAAGGTCTTGTATAGGACCTGCACTTAATACTTCTAAGTTATCTGAGGTTAACTAGGTAGAATTTGGGAGGTCCTGCAGTATCACTGGACTGTATGAATCAGCATAAAAGCTCATTCACTTTCATAGTAAAACTGTCTTTTAAACTACTTCTATATATTTATGTTTTCATAACACAGACCCTCCCACTGGAATATGTCAATGTATAACTTTGCTATAAATTAAGTGAAATGTGTTTAGCTTAAAGTGCTGTTTTAGCATTATTTACAATAGCCAAACTATGGAAGCAGCCCAAGTATCCATCGATTGATGAATGGATAAAGAAGAGGTAGTATAGGGTGCCTGGGTGGCTCAGTTGGTTAAGCATCTGCCTTTGGCTCAGGTCATGATCCTAGGGTTCTGGGCTCAAGTCCCTGGTCCGCCTCCCTATTGGGCAGGAAGTCTGCTTCTCCCTCCCTGCATACACTCTCCCTGCTGCCACCGCCCCCCCCCCCAGTTGGCTAACTGAACATAATACGAAAAGTTTTAAAAATTAAAAAAATAAATATACTTTCAATTCTTAAAATAAAAGTGTACAGTCGAGCACTGAGTAATATGTGGAATTGTTGGATCACTATATTATACACCTGAAATTAATATAAAACTATATGCTATACGCAACTAAGGAATCATCGAGATTTACATCGGAAGCCGGGGATGTACTATATGGTGACTAACATAATATAATAAAAGATCATTAAAAAAAAACCCAAAACTATATGCTAAGTACACAAAAATAAAGTGCTGTTTTAATAATTTTTATAGAATTTTCTTAGCTTCTGGTATTTTTTTAATCAAACTAGATAGGAAAGGATGATTATAATTACATCTTTATTGTGTTAATTTATTTAGTGCTCATATAAATGTCCAGAGTTAAATAATTTGTCCAAGGTAGTACAACTAGTAAATGGCATAATCATCATTAGAAGTCAAGTGGTTTGGCTCTAGAGCCCATGCTTTTAAAATTAACTACTATGCAAGACTAGTCTACTTAGTTATTCCTTTTCAGCCTCTATAACTTATATATGTTGTAACATAACATATATAAGTTATATGTTATAACTTACAACTATAACCACATACACTCATATAAAATGTATACTTCTGTTACTGGATGGAGTAATATTGA
The DNA here is from genome assembly GCF_002007445.2 of Ailuropoda melanoleuca. Lineage (NCBI taxonomy): Eukaryota > Metazoa > Chordata > Mammalia > Carnivora > Ursidae > Ailuropoda > Ailuropoda melanoleuca. The sequence goes on along the minus strand of NC_048224.1, from coordinate 63,375,099 downwards.
AGACAAAATTGAATAAGTAATGAATCTAAAATGGCCGTCTCACAGGGGAGAAGTAATGATTAAGTAATTAGTAATATTGGTGCTTGACATTAAACTGAAATCCTCTTTTTTTAAAAAAAATTATATATTTTTAAGATTTTATTTATTTATTTGTCAGAGAGAAAGGAGCACAAGCAGGGGGAGCAGTGGGCAGAGGAAGAAGCAGGCTCCACGCTGAGCAGGGAGCCCAATGTGGGACTCAATCCTAGGACCCTGGGATCATGACTTGAGCTGAAGGCAGACACTTAACTGACTGAGCCATCCAGGCGTCCCTGAAATCCTCTTTTGATTTTCTCCCGAGGTTGATATTTAAACATATGAATTTATGGGTGGATTGACCAAATTTTACACTTCGGTCAAGATGGTTATTTTTGAGGAAAGTGCTAATTCAGGTTCCCAGGGTTTTATCAGGACACCTTGTTCAGGTCATTTATAGTTGTCAATAGTAGATGTGTACCTCTTATTTGACATGTGGAGGACCTCAGAGCCCAAAGAGATTTTAGAGATGATCTAATCCATTTATTTTACTTCTGAGAAAACTGTTGTGTGGAAGAGCTATGTGGTTTGCCCAAGGATGGGTATGCCTCTTACCTCTTTTCAGAGAGATGAATGTAGAGTAGAAATGTGACCTCTGAGACTATATAGCTAATATTCCTATGTCTCCTTCAAATTTAGAATGAGACAAGCTTCAGTATCAACATTGAGCACAGTGTCTTGCCAGAGTTAATTCCAGTGTTTTTTATTGGTTTCAAAACAACCAGCTTTTGATTTTATTGATTTTTCTCTATTATTTCGTTTTCTTTTTCATTGATTTCTTGTATGATATGCATTGTTTCTTTCCTTCTTTTACTCTGGATTTAATTTGCTCTTTTTCTAGTTTCATAATGTGGAAACTGAAGTCACTGATTTGAGTCATTTCTTATTTGTTTAGTCTTGTAAATATACTCCTAAATACTGCTGTATTCACATCCCATCAATGTTGATATATTGTACCTTCATTTTCTTTTTTTTTTTTTAAGATTTTATTTATTTATTCAACAGAGATAGAGACAGCCAGCGAGAGAGGGAACACACAGGGGGAGTGGGAGAGGAAGAAGCAGGCTCATAGCGGAGGAGCCTGATGTGGGGCTCGATCCCATAATGCCGGGATCACGCCCCGAGCCGAAGGCAGATGCTCAACTGCTGTGCCACCCAGGCGCCCCTGTACCTTCATTTTCATTCAATTAAAATTGTTCTCTAAATTCACTTTGGATTTCATCCTTTGACCCATGGGTTATTTTAGGAGTATGCTAATTTGAGTTATTGATACCTTTTTGTTTACTGATTTTGAATTTAATTCCATGTGGTCAGATACCTTGCATAACTTGAGTCCTTTAAAATATACTCAGGCTTGTTTTATGGCCTGAAATGTGGTCTGTAGTAGAAGCATTTCATGTGCATCTGAGAAAAATGTATTCTGTTGTATTCAGCAGTGTATTTTGCTAATTGTTGTTGGGTAGAGTTTTCTATTATGTCATAATGTTCCATAGATGTCAAGGCAAGTTAGTTGACAATGTTGTTCAAGTTTCCTATGTTCTTGCTGATTTTTTTTTTAAGATTTTATTTATTTATTTGAGAGAGTGAGCGTGAGCGGGTGGGGGGTAGGGGTAGAGAGAGAGAGGGAGAAGCAGACTCCCCCTGAGCAGGGAACCTGATGCAGGGGTCAATCCCAGGACCCCGGGATCATGACCTGAGCCAAAGGCAGGCACCTAACCAGCTAAGCCACCCAGGCACCCTGCTAATTTTCTTTTTGTTCTATTGATTATTTATTTGGAGAGATATGACTATAATTATGGATTTGTGTCTTTCTCTTTGTCGTTCTGTCCATTTTTGCTTCATGCATTTTGCAGCTCTGTAATTAGGTGCATACAATGTTTAGGATTATAGTGTTCTCTTGGTGAATTGACCTTTTGTCATTATGAAATGACTTTCTTACCCCTGGTGATATTATTTGTTTTGAAATCTAGTTTGGTAGATATTAACATGCCCACTAATCTTTTTGATTAGTGTTAGCATGGAAGGTCTTTTTCTGTCCTTTTATTTTAACCTTTATATTTAAAATGCATTTCTTGGGGCACCTGGGTGGCTCAGTCAATTAAGCATCCAAGTCTTGATCTCAGCTCAGGTCTTGATCTCAGAGTTTTGAGTTCAAGCCCCACATTGGACTCCAAGCTGGTCATGGAGCCTACTTTTAAAAAAAATGCATTTCTCATAAGCAGCCTATAGTTGGGTCTTGTTTTTATTTTTATTTTATTTTATTTTTTTTTAAGATTTTATTTATTTATTCGACAGAGATAGAGACAGCCAGTGAGAGAGGGAACACAAGCAGGGGGAGTGGGAGAAGAAGAAGCAGGCTCATAGCGGAGGAGCCTGATGTGGGGCTCGATCCCATAACGCTGGGATCACGCCCTGAGCCGAAGGCAGGCGCTTAACCGCTGTGCCACCCAGGCGCCCCTGGGTCTTGTTTTTAAATTCAGTCTGAAAATCTGTGGCTTTTTTTTCCTTCCTTTTTTTGTTTTTTTTGTTTATTGAGTTACATTTGACATATAACTTTATATTAGTTTCAACTGTACAACACAATAATTTAATATATAAATATACTTGGTATAATGAAATAAGGTGATCACCGCAGTAAGCCTGGTTAACATCCATCAACCACACATAGTTACATATTTTTTTTCCTTGTGTTGGGAATTTTTAAGATTTACTCTCAGCAACCTTCAAATACACAACAGTATTATCAATTATAGTATATTCTCTTTTAATTGGGGTGTTTCAACCATTTACATTTAATGTAATTATTGATATAGTTAAGTTTAAGTCTCAACCGTTTGCTGTTTTTTTAATCTGTCCTATCCTATGTTCCCTTTTCCTTCTCCTTCTGCCTTCTTTTGAGTTATTTAATGATTTTTGACTTTTGAGTTATTTTTTATGATTCTATTTTCTCACTTTTGTTGGCTTATTAGTTGTAACTCTGTTTTTTTAGTGATTTGCTTTAGGGTTTATAGATTACATCTTTAATTTATCATAATCTACCTTCAAGTGCAATACTATTTCACATATAGTACCTTATAAAAACACTCTTCCAGTTCTTCCCTCCCAGCCTTATATGCTATTATTATGAGAAAATAATTTTTTATGTTTTTTTATTTTTATTTTTATAATTTTTTATATTTTTATATTTTAAATTATATTATGACTCACTGTATTGGTCTTATTTTGTTTAAACCATTTATTATCTTTTAAGAAGATTTAAATAATATAAAAACAAATCTTACATATTTACCCATGTTGTTACCATTTCTGGTACTTTCCTTTTTTGTAGATCCCGATTTCCTTCTCATGTTATTTCCCTCTGTCTGAGGGCTTTCTTTTTCTTTTCTTTTCTTTTCTTTTTTTTTTTAAGATTCTATTTATTTATCTAACAGAGCGAGAGAGCACAAGCAGGGGAAACAGCAAAGGAAAAGGGAGAAGCTGGCTCCCCGCTGAGCACGGAGCCTGATGATGATGATGATGATGATGTCGGGGCTCCATCCCAGGACCCTGGGATCGTGACCTGAGCCGAAGGCAGCTGCTTAATATCTGAGCCACCCAGGCGCCCTTGAGGGCTTGCTTTAACATTTATTATAAGGCATATCACTGGTGATGAATTATTTTCAGCTTTTTTATGTCTATAAACATTTTTATTTAACCTTTTTAAAAAAAACTTTGTAACATATAATTTACATACCATAAAATTCACTCATTTGAGATGTACAATGCAATGGTTTTCAGTAAGCTTACCGAGTTGTGCTGTTATAAGACCATTCATTTTTAGAACATATCAGTCACTTTTGTCAGATCCCTCATACCTAATAATGGTTAATTCCTGTTCCCAGCCCCAGGCAACCTCTAATATGTGTTCCCTATCTGTATGCCTTTCTTGGACATCTCATGTAAATGGAGTTATAAGTGGTCTTTTGTGTTTCGTGTCTTTTACATGTTTTTGAGGTTTCTCTGTGTTGTAGCATGCATTGATTATTTCTCCCCTTAATCTCTACTTCACATCTAATTTGTATTTTTCTGTTTTTAAAATATATTCACAGCTTTATTTAATAATATTATTTCTGGTAAGCCTCCACAAATCATTTGTGCATTGAATTAGAATATAAATAAAAAGTGTGTACTATTTTATTATATCAGATTTAAGTATTTGAAAAATCCTGCCTACAAGATTTCAGTATGTTTGGGTCTTGCTCATCTTTGCATCTACTAGAGAGTCTAATTACTAATAAACATTCAGTTAATATGTGTTGAATTGAAGAGAAGCATACAGTCATAAACTCTCTTGAATCATGTTTGAATATGTTAGAACAAACATCCACTGTAACAATATTAATGAAAGTATGATTACCAAACATATATTTCAGTAGTCTTCAGGGTTAAAGGCTAGATAGATGATCTTGCTTATTGGTTGTAGAGTCTTTGTTTTGGATAATGAATCAGTGATGCTTTGAAATTATACTGATATTATTTAGAGAAAAAAAAATTTGGCTCCCTATATCTCATCCCCAGTGGTTGACATAATTATAGGAAAAGTTAAGATGTGAATTAGGATATTTTTTAAAACCTTCTTATTTTGTTATTTCCTATCTGTTTTCAGATGCTGGAGTGTAGTAATTTTCTATATAATTTGCCTTTAAAAGCTATAGTGCCCTGCAAACCTTTTTATTTGCGCTCTATAATTATCCCAGCCTTCTTTCCTTTTTTTCTTTTTCTAAAGAACAGATTTTTTTTTTCCTTTGACTGCTAGTGAGTTAATCTGCTTTTATGTTATTTTTTGTTGATACCAGAAAGCAAACTGGTCTGAGAGAGCTCTATAAATGAATATCCAAAAAAACCCAACCCAAATGAGCAAAAAGAGCTTTTATATTTTCTTCTACATAAACTGAATCTTCTTTGGTTCTTCACTGTTTCTAATAAGACAAGATAGATGAAGGAAAAGGTGCTGGACAGTTAAAAACTATGGCAGACTATTTGGAAGAAGACCATTATACCTTAGTGATACAAATAAAACTTTCCTTTTCCCCTGGCCTCTTCTAGTTTGTGGCAAAGATATAGCATGCTAAACTCCAGACTAACCATCTACTAGATATCTCTACTTGGATATCTAATAGGCATCTCAGACGTACCACGTCCAAAACAAAAACTCCTGAGTGATTTCTCTCTCCGCCCTCTCCCCCAACTCCTCCCACCCTAGCTCAGTAAATGAGTTTCATCCTTCTAGTTTCTTGGTTGAAAAATCTTCCCATATCCAATTAATTGAGAAATCCTGGCATTAAATCCAGCTGCTTACCACCACCATGGCAACTATATTCGTTCAGGCCACTATAATCTCTGTCTTGTGGAGCAGCTTGAAAAATATGACCACAATAATTTGTACCTCCTCCCATCAAGATGGGGAGTCTTTTTGCCCACCAGTGAATCTGGGCTGGCCTTGTATTTGCTTTGATCGATACAATGTGGTGAAAGTGATGTGTGAGATCTGGAGCCTTAGGACTCAAGATAGTATGGCTCTTCTGCCTTAACTCTTTTGAAACTGGTTGCCATGTAGGGGAGTCTGGGCTAGACTATGTGGTGAGAGAGGCCCAGCCAAGATGAGGTAAGTGCCAAAGCCCCTGATGTGTGGATGAGTCCGTCTTAGAGTCTCCTGCCCCAGTTGAGCTGCCAGTTGACTACAGCTAGTAGAAAAAACAGTCCAGCTGATTATAGCCTGGACCATTGACCCACACAGTTAGAGGAAATAATACTTGGTGGTTGTTTAAAGTCACTAAGTTTTGGGTGGTTATCACATTATCTATATCCTTGTAGTACTGTGCTCTTATATTTTGTCTCTCCCTCCTCAGTCCACCCCCATCCTCACCCTGTACCTTGTCCATTCTGCACAGAGCAGCCAGAATAGTCCCTTTAAAATCAATACCAGATTGGTCACTCCTCTTCTGAAAACCTTGGCTGGCTTCCTGTCTTGTTCAGTGGACCACCTAAAGTGTTTACCATGGACTCCTCTCCTCATTACTTCTCTGACATAATTTCCTCTCCACTCTTCCTTTGTTTCTACAGCTGTCACACTGGCCTCCTGGCTATACTTTAATACTTGTTGAATGATCTTCATAAAGTAACCTCTCTGAACTTGTTCCCGAGCTATAAAATGGAATAATACCTGTCTTACAAAATAATGTAAAGTTCTTAGCAGAGTAGGCTTTCAAATATTACTGGAGATGGGGAGAAGATTTAAACAGCCACTAGCATATTTTTTCTTGCCTTCCTTTTTTTGTCCTTTTTTTGGTGGGAGTTTTCTTTGTTTCTTTATTTTTAATTCTTAGTTTGTTTTTAAACCTCCCCTCCCCATCTTTAGTGAGTGAAAGCATATTTTTTAGTATTCTCTTCTTAATTGGCTGTATTTGAAGATCATATTGTGAAAGCATGTGCCTGTTTTGCATGAGCTGCTGGTTGTATCCAGAGTATGTGTGTGGGAGAGTATGTTGTTTAAGGGAGGGAGGCCTTCACATCATGTGGGACTTTAAGGAGATTAATACCTGACACTATTCTTATAAGCAGATAAGCTACACCGATTTAGGTATTGCTGAAATATGCAGCACATTATCTTAAGCAGATGGGCACTTACACTTAACTGAAGTAGGAGGTCACAAATAATGGTGATAATGGTTTTATGGAGAATAGATTTCTCTAAGATAGAGATCCATATTCCTTGATGATAAAGATTGTTTAAAAATTTTTTTTGAGGGGCGCCTGGGTGGCACAGCGGTTGGGCGTCTGCCTTCAGCTCAGGGCGTGATCCCAGCGTTATGGGATCGAGCCCCACATCAGGCTACTCCACTGTGAGCCTGCTTCTTCCTCTCCCCATCCCCCTGCTTGTGTTCCCTCTCTCGCTGGCTGTCTCTATCTCTGTCAAATAAATAAATAAAAATCTTTAAAAAAAAATTTTTTTTTTGAAGATTTTATTTATTTATTTATGAGAGATAGGGAGGCAGAGGCAGAGGGAGAAGCAGGGTGCCCGATATGGAACTCGATCCCAGGACCCTGGGATCATGACCTGAGCCGAAGGCAGACGTTTAACTGACTAGCCACCCAGGTGCCCTAAAATTGTTTTTAAAACATTTCTGTTCTCTGTGTTTTCTCACTCTTTCCAGTGCTTCATTATACTTAATAATGTGGACTTCGGCCCTCCCAGTTGGAATCACAGGAGGAATAATATTTGTTAACATACTAATTGAACAACATAAAAATAAATGTGAACTTATTAAGTGTAAAGTCTTCAGGGAAGCTTTTAAAACTAATTGCATGAAAAGGATATCATCAGCACCTGATGGAAATAATAACAGCAAAATGTTATTGGATATGTTGATTGCGTATATCACTAGTGTGAATTTATACTGGTTTTTTCTTCTTCTGTGGTTCTTATTTTTCTGTGGATACTGGTACACTTTTTACAAGTATTTAAAAAGTAGAAGTGGAGGGGGTCATTGCTATGACAAATACCATGTACACATATGCAGTAGCTTCCTAACAGTATATTGTGTCCCCCCAAAATGCCAGCATGAATCTTTTAAAATCCAAGGCAAGATTATTACTCCTCTGTTCAGCACCCTCCAGTGGCTTTCCTCTTCGCCCATAATGAGATCCAAAGTTCTTTCTGTAGTCTCTAAGGCCCTAAATGCTCTGATCTGCCACTAATTTTGACTTATCTCTTCCTTTGCCAACTCTGCTTCAGCCAAACAGGCCTCCTTGCTTTTCATCTATCAGGCCATGCATCATCCCACTTGAGGACCTTTGTACTTCCTTCTCTTTCTGCTTGGGATGATTTCCTCCCAGATTCCACATGGCTAGTTCTATCTAGATTTCTTTTAAAATACTCAACTGTCAGAAAGGCTTTTCTGATTACGCCATGTAAAATAAGTACTTCCTCTTTCACTTTCTTCCTACCCTGCTTTGTGCTTACAGTGTTCTAAGTGCTGTATTTGACACTAGGAATACAAAGATGTATAAATGTGCATGGTCAGATGCATTTAAACTTCGTATAGTAGTCCATATCTTTAACATTATAGTGATCATTTGCATACTACAAGTTTTATTTTAAAATTCCAGTGTAATTAACAGTGTTATATTAGTTTCAGGTGTACAATATAGTGATTCAGCAGTTCCATATATTACTTGTACTCATCAAGATAAGTGTACTCTTAATCCCCTTTGCAGATTTCACCCATCCCCCCACCCACGTCACCTCTGGTAACCATCAGTTTGTTCTCTGTAGTTAAGAGCCAGTTTTTTGGTTTGTCTCTCCCCCTCCCTTTGTTCATTTGTTTTGTTTCTTAAATTTCACATGAGTGAAACCATATGGTATTTGTCTTTCTCTGACTGGCTTATTTCACTTACCATTATACTCTCTAGATCATTGTTGCAAATGGCAAGATTTCATTCTTCTTTATGGCTGAATAATATTCTGTTGTAAATATATATCACATCTTCTTTATCCATTCATCTGTTGACATTTGGGCAGCTTCTATACTTTGTCTATTGTAAATAGTGCTGCAATAAACATAGGAGTGCATATATCCCTTCAAATTAGTGTTTTCATGTTCTTTGAGTAATTACCCAGCAGTGTGATTCCTGGGTCATAGAGTAGTTCTGTTTTTATTTTTTTGAGGAACCTCCATACTGTCTTCCATGATGACTGCACCAGTTTGCATTCCCACCAACAGTGTACAAAGGTTCCTTTTTCTCCACATCCTCACCAACACTTGTTATTTCTTGAGTTTTTTATTTTAGCCACTCTGACAGGTGTGAGGTGATATCTCATTGTGGTTTTGATTTGCATTTCCTTGATGATGAATGATGTTTAGCATATTTCCATGTGTCTGTTGGCCATCTGTATGTCTTTTTTGGAGAAATGTCTGTTCATGTCTTCTTCCCATTTTTAATTGCATTATTTGGTTTTTTTTGGTGTTGAGTTGTATAAGTTCTTTATGTATTTTGGATACTAACTTGTTATTAGATATGTCATTTGCAAACATCTCCTCCCATTCAGTAGGTTATCTTTTAGTTTTGTTAGTTGTTTCCTTTGCTGTGCAGAAGCTTTTTATTTTGATGAAGTCCCAATAGTTTATTTTTGCTTTTGCTTCCTTTCCCTTTCCCTCAGGAGACATATCTAGTAAGAAGTTGCTATGGCCAATGTCAAAGAGGTTTACTGCCTTTGCTGTCTTCAAGGATTTTTATGGTTTCAGGTCTCAATATTTAGGTCTTTAATCCAGTTTGAGTTTATTATGTGTGTGGTGAAAGAAAGTGGTCCAGTTTCTCCAATACCATTTGTTGAATAGACTGTCTGTTTCCCATTGGATATTCTTTACTGCTTTGTTGAAGATTAATTGATCATATAATTACAAATTTATTTATGGGCTTTCTGTTCTTTTCCATTGATCTCTGTGTCTGTTTTTATGTCAGTACTATACTGTTTTGATCACGGTAGATTTGTAATGTAACATGAAGTCTGGAATTGTGATACCTCCAATTTTGTTTTTCTTTTTCAAGATTGTTTTGGCTATTTGGGTTCTTTTGTGGTTCCATACAAATTTTAGGATTGTTTGTTCTAGTTCTGTGAAAAATGCCGTTGGTGTTTTGATACGGATTGTATTAAATATGTAGATTGCTTTGGGTAATATAGACATCTTAACAATATTTGTTCTTTTGACCCATGAGCATGGAATGTCTTTCCATTTCTCTTTGTGTTGTCTTCAAATTCTTTCACCAGTGTTTTATAGTTTTCAAAGTACATGTCTCTCACCTCTTTGGTTAAGTTTATTCCTCTTTTTTTGTTTAATAATAATTTTTTATTATGTTATGTTAGTCACCATACAGTATATCCTTAGTTTTTGATGTAGTGTTCCATGATTCATTATTTGCGTATAACACGCAGTGCACCATGCAATATGTGCCCTCCTTACTACCCATCACCGGCCTATCCCAGTCCCCCACTCCCCTCCCCTCTGAAGCTCTCAGTTTGTTTCCCAGAGTCCATAGTCTCTCATGCCCCCTTCTGTTTACCCCCCTTCATTCTGGTTAAGTTTATTCCTAAGTATTTTATGCATATTACAAGTTTTAAGGAACCCTGCTGTAACTAAGTATCTAAATCTGTTTAACCCAGTATTTCTCTAAACCTTTTTTTGCCATAATCTTTTTTTTCATGAAACACCTATTTAAAGCCTTTTAGACTTAGATAGTTGTTGATTTGGGGAACAAAGCTTCCAATAGTGGTGTTAGGGGGGAATGGGGAGCAGATCAATACTGAAGGGACTGTGCCTCTGAAAAAAGTGTTGTTACCAGTAGATATGAGGAGTAATAGCTAATTTCTTCTACTTACCTGTTGTAATTAAATTCATCATTTAGAAAGAAAAATCATTATTTCTATAAATGACAAAAAGGTACTTGAAAAATCCCTACATATATTCCTAATTTTAAAAAAGGCTTAGTAAAATAGGAATAAGTGGTTTTTGTACAAAATTGCACACAACACAAAATACTTGATCAGTTTCTGCTAAAACCAGAAACAAAAGATGCTTATTACCATGGCCATTGCTGTGTAACATTGTACTGTATTAACAAAATCAAATACCATATTCAATCAAGAGAAAATAATTAGAAGCATTAGAAGGAAAGGAAGGGGGAAAGCTATTTCTGTGTATAGATGATATGATAGTATATGTTGAAAAGCCAAGAGGATCCAATAACAACAGAATACCTAAACAAAAAAGAATTGAGTAAAATTAGCAAACAAAAACCAGTACTTTCTATATATACATAATAATTTGTTTGAAAACATGGTGGAAGAAAGTCTGTTTCCACTAACATCAAAAAGATAAAATACTTAAGAATAAACTTAAAAAATATGCCAGATCTGTAAGAGGAAAACATTCTTGAAAAATGCAAACGTAGACTTGAACAAGTGGAAAGACATTGCATATCTCATGTTCATGGATGGAATAACTCAACATTACAAAGATTTCTGTTCTCCCCAAGTTAAGGTATAAATGATTTCTATTCCCAATAAGTTTTCTTTTTTCTGGCACTAGACAAGGTGATCCTAAAAGTCATAGGGAAAAATAAACAGGAAAGAATCAGGAAACCTCTGAAAAAGAAGAGTTAGAAAAGTGGCAAACCCTACGCTACCACGTTTTAAACCGCAAAGCCTGTGTAATTAAAACTGTTGGGGTAGGGGACTTATGAGAACTCTCTAGTTTCTTTTTTTTCTTTTTTTTAAGATTTTATTTATTTATTCGACAGAGATAGAGACAGCCAGCGAGAGAGGGAACACAAGCAGGGGGAGTGGGAGAGGAAGAAGCAGGCTCCTAGCTGAGGAGCCTGATGTGGGGCTCGATCCCATAACGCTGGGATCACGGCCTGAGCCGAAGGCAGACGCTTAACTGCTATGCCACCCAGGCGCCCCGAGAACTCTCTAGTTTCTGTTCAGTTTTGCTCCAAACCTAAAACTGCTCTAAAAAACAAAGTCTGTTATAAAAACAATTGTATGTTATGGTGTGTGGACAGACATATAGCCAATGGAACAGAAGAGAGTGTCCAGAAATAGTAATTATAGAAATTTAGAACGTGATAAAAGAAGCATTTCAAATCACAGAGGAACAGATGGAACAACTGAATAGATATTTTGTGATAGATAACATCAGGTTCATACCTCATATGATATTCCAAGGATAAACTACAAATTGATAATATCTTATTTTTTCTTCTTTTCTTATATTTTAAACTTTTAATTTTAAAATAATTTCAGACTTGTGAAAAATAGTACAAAGAATTTTCTTATATCCTTCACCCTGATTCCTTAAATGTTATTATTTGCTACATGTTCTTTGTTATTCATCCTCTCTCTGAAACAGTTTGAGAATAAATTGCAGATATAATGTCCCTTTACCAATAAATACCTCAGTGATATTTCCTAAGAACAAGAATGTCTTTCTGTTCAAGCTTCTGTAACAGAATACCACAGACCAGGTGGCTTATAAACAACAGAAATTCATTTCTCATAGTCCTGGAATCTGGGAAGTCCCACATCAGGGCACCGGCAGATTTGTTGTCTGGTGAGGGCCCACTTCCTGGTTCTTAGATGGCCATCTTTTCACTGTATCATCACATGGAAGAAGGGACTAGGGATCTCTCTGAGGTCTCTTAAAAGGGCACTAATCCCATTCGTGAAGCCTTCACCTTCATGATCTAATCACTTCCCAAAGGCCCTATCTTCAATACCATCACATAGGGCATTAGGATTTAGCATGAATTTTAGAGGGGGACACACACATTCAATCTATAACAAAGAACATTTTCTCATATATGCTTACATTTCTTATATAAAATCTTATATTTTATATATAAAACCAAGAGTACAGGGGCGCCTGGGTGGCGCAGCGGTTAAGCGTCTGCCTTCGGCTCAGGGCGTGATCCTGGCGTTATGGGATCGAGCCCCACATCAGGCTCCTCTGCTGTGAGCCTGCTTCTTCCTCTCCCACTCCCCCTGCTTGTGTTCCCTCTCTCGCTGGCTGTCTCTATCTCTGTCAAATAAATAAATAAAAATCTAAAAAAAACCCCAAAAAACCAAGAGTACAATTATCAAAATCATGAAATTAGCACTGATAAAGTGCTACTACAATCTGTAAGCTTTATTCAGACTTCACCAGTTGCCTCACTAATCCCCTTTGCTCCGCAGTCCAGCCTGTGATCACACACTGCAGTTATCATTGCCTCTTTAGTGTCCTTTAATCTGGAAGAGTTCCTCAGTGTTGCCTTCTCTTTCATGACCATAACAATTTTGAAGGGTATAGGCTTGTTTTGTAGAATGTCCCTCAAATTAGGTTTGTCTGATGTTTCCTCATGATTCGATTCAAAGTATACATTTTTAGGAAGAATACCATAAAAGTGATGCTCCATCATTGAATGTACCATTTCTAGGACTATTAACTTTAGTCACCACTTCAGGTGGTATCTGCCAAGTTTCTCCATTCTGTAAAGGTATGATTTTTCTTTGTAATTAATAAGTATTTTGGTAGACTCAGGTGCACCACACAGATCCTTCGAGGAAGGACTTACTGCTCAGTTGTGGCAATTGTGGTCAGCCGACAGCTTCTAGCAGTTAGCTCTTTCGACGTGACTAACTTCATGCAAGGTCACGCCCTTCCTGTGCCAGCCTGCATTCAGTGCCTGAGTGAGAAGGGAACTGCTTTAGAGCTCTCTGCTAGTTGGCCAAGATTTCGATAAGCCTGCACTGCAGTTAGATTTCTCCTTAGTACATAGCTTGTACCCCAAACTCTCTCTCAGCGTCTGATTCCAGAGAACACAACCTGAGACAAGTGTCTTTGTGGGGAAATACCTTGAAACTCTGTAAATCTGTTCTTGATTACTTGCTTTTACTATTTTTAGCATCTATTGAGGATTCTTGCTTGAAACCATTATTATTGTGTTGGTTGCCAAATGGCAGTTTTTTCCTAATTCTGTGATTTCATCTACATTTTATGGTTAGAATTCTGCTGTGAGGAAGAGCTTTCCTTCCTCCCCAATCAGTCGTTCATTTACATCTGCACACTGTCATGGATTCTTTTTTTATGGATTATGATTTATCATTTATTTTATTGCTCAAATTGTCCCAGATTTGGCCAGTAGAAGCCCCTTCGATTTGGTTTCTGTATCCTTTTGACATGTCTTCATCATTTATTCCTTCCTTACTTTCTGGTACCACAAGATTTTTCAGGTTTGTCTGATACTTTTCCCAAGCTGGAATCTGCCATTTCAAAAGTACCACATTTGAATGTAAAAAATAAAAGCATTCAAATACTGGAAAAAACATGGATGGATAATCTGATAACCAGGCAGTGAGGAAAGCCTAACAGAAAAAAATGGATGTGTCATAAACAGTTCACAATAACAAAAAAGAATGGCTCATAAAACACATGAGAAAGATGCTTATTCTCACGTATAAAAAAAATGCAAAGTAAAATTACCCTGTGATAAAAAATGTTTGGAAACATTTTATTGGGTAGATGATGGAGAAAAAGGCAGTCTGATGCATTGCTGGTAGGAGTATAATATGGTACAGCTTCTATAAACAAGGGATTTGGGAAAACTAGGAAGATTAACTTTCGGTCCAGTAATTTCACTATTAGGAATCTACACTGAGAATAAACTCCCACAAATAAACAACACGTGCATAAGGTTATTCATTGCCACATTGTTTGTAGCAGTAGACATTGGAGATGACCCAAATGTCTGTCAATAGAGGCCTGATTATATAACTGTAACACCCACACAATGGAGTACTGTGCAGTGCTTTAAAACACAATGATTGTCTCTTTGTACTGATATGCAGTGATTTCTAGGGTGTGGCAAGTGAGAAAAGCAAGGTGTGGAATAGGTATATAAAGGAAGAAATTAGAAATATTTTTTAAATACATTTATTTACTTTGCAGAAAGAAATAGGATAACACAAACTAATAAAAATGATTACCTGGGGTGAGAAGGTAAGAAAGGAAAGCCAGGCCTGAGTACCTTTTTATATAGTTTTGACTTTTAAACCATTTATATTTTTTATATATTAAAAAAAAATAAAACAGGAGGAAAAGCAAAGTGTAAAATTTGGAATCATGAAACAAATGAACTTAATTTTATGTGAAGTTGGTTCTATACACAGAGGAAAGAATTATTTTAAGTGGCTTTTGAATATTGTACTTTTTAGTGGGATACAGTTTAAAGCCAAAACAAAACAAAAAAAAATTTTTTTAAAGATTTTTTATTTATTTATGTGACAGAGAGACAGCCAGCGAGAGAGGGAACACAAGCAGGGGGAGTAGGAGAGGAGGAAGCAGGCTCCCAGCGGAGGAGCCCGATGTGGGACTCAATCCCGGAACATCAGGATCATGCCCTGAGCCGAAGACAGCCGCCCAACGACTGCGCTACCCAGGCGCCCCCAAAACAAAACAAAATTTTAAAACTGCAAAGAAAACTTAAACTAGTATGCAGTGTTTAAACTATTTTAGATATACTTTAGGATGAACTGAATAAGTAAATTAATTAGGAAATAAGATTTTCATTGTATGTAAATGCAAAAAGATACAAATATAATGCATAAGAAATTAAGGAGAAACTTTGTAATGTTCTATTTGAATTGGAAGTATCAATGTGAATATAAGTAGGTATATAATACTACTTCTGTCATCCCAAAAGACCTTAAAAGCAGTGAAACTCCAGTAGCTATGAGCAACTCTGGTATTCAAAGGTTGGTTTCTAAATATCATTAAAAGGAACCGTAGATGCAGGGCACTGGTTGTCTCAGCCCGTAGAGCATGTGACTTTTGATCTTGGGGTCATGAGTTCAAGCCCCACGCTGGGAGTAGAGCCTACTTAAAAAGAAGAAGAAGGGGGAGGGGGAGAAGAAGAACAACAACAACAACGACCAATGCACCTTGGAAAAATGGCTAATTTCATGTCTGGAGGCAGGAAAAGAGATAAAGTGAGCCTGGGATATCTTGTGCTAGACAGCAAGGAAGTGCTCAAAGACTAATGCGGATGATTCAAGAGGATACAAGAGTCAATTGGAAGAGCACTGGCTAAAAATGAGACAATTTAAATGTAAGAAAGAATGAATGTAGTTGATAATGGCCCATTAGATAAATAAAATCTGTGAGTTTCCCTATTGCTATTCAAAAAAAGAACATTAAAATTTATTTGCTAACAGTGGAGTTGAATGTTATACCAGCATCCTATTCTGAAAATGGGTAATTAAAGGGAAATAATTAAGTTTTTGTGCTGCCTTTTTAGGAAGCTCTCGTTCATCCCCAATTGAAAGCTCTTTACAGAAGAATGCCAGCTTGAAAGTGTAGAAATGGGGGCGCCTGGGTGGCACAGCGGTTAAGCGTCTGCCTTCGGCTCAGGGCGTGATCCCGGCGTAATGGGATCGAGCCCCACGTCAGGCTCCTCTGCTATGAGCCTGCTTCTTCCTCTCCCGCTCCCCCTGCTTGTGTTCCCTCTCTCGCCAGCTGTCTCTATCTCTGTCAAATAAATAGATAAAATCTTAAAAAAAAAAAAAAGAAAGTGTAGAAATGAATAATAGAGGGTTTTTCATGGTGATTTTCAAATTCTACAAAATAATTGATTTAGGCAGATTGTCGGTGGATGCTAACACCATTAGTTGAAAAGTTTTGGGGGAAGAAGATATTCACATTTTACCCCACAAAAACCTTCATGATTGTTAAAGTGGAAAATGTACTTTTACAAAGGAGAGATCTGGCCACGTCACCACCTTGTTAAGTGACCCAAACGTAGCATCGCTGATAGTGACAAACCTAAAAAATATACCTCCTGATATGCTGGACAGTGTCCAGAATACTGCATACCTGAATATTCTTGTCCATTCTCTCCCACCCACCCTCAAATTACATTCAAACCTTTAGACATGGAGTGGAATAATAGGAAGATGGATTTAGGGTAGGGGTCAGAGGATAAAATCAAGGACACCAAAAAGAAACAGACAAATCCTGAATATAGTACATTTCACAAGACATCTGGCCTGTTCGTTTCACAAAGTCACTGTCCTATGAGATTCTAGGAAGGTGATGGTAGTAATGGTGCATTATTTTTGAGTCTCCCCAAATCACTGCATAAAAATATTCAACAACTTGAATATCTACAACAAAATCAGTTTGCTAGAGAATGGGAATGAGTTGTAGACAACCAGAATGACTACAGAGACTTCAGCTTACTTCTGATATGAACATTAAATATGTATGTTCTTATAGACCTAAGACCTATGAGTAAAAGAAATAAGGAAGAGAGGCTATAGTTTGTAATGGGTATATAATCTGACAAAGTAGATATAGTACAGCTATTAGAAAATGAACAACAGCGGGGCGCCTGGGTGGCACAGCGGTTAAGCATCTGCCTTCGGCTCAGGGCGTGATCCCGGCGTTGTGGGATCGAGCCCCACGTCAGGCTCCTCTGCTATGAGCCTGCTTCTTCCTCTCCCTCTCCCCTTGCTTGTGTTCCCTCTCTCGCTGGCTGTCTCTGTCGAATAAATAAATAAGAAATCTTTAAAAAAAAAAAAAAGAAAATGAACAACAGTGTAAAAAATTATTTAATCATATTTTCAGTTATCATATTGGTCTCATTATCGAGGCTGTTGAGTGGACAATATGGGATAAAGAAAATGAATAAAATCTGTTACATTTCTATATACCAATAATGAAGTAGTAAAAACAAAAAAAAAGAAAAAAATGAATGTGATAATCTAATTCTTCATCCTTTTCTGTCCTTGAGAACCAAGATTCTCAGTGGTAAAAAAAAAAAAAAAAGATATAATTAAAAGATGAATGATAAAAACTTTGCAAACTTGAATTTGAATTGTTAGTATGAACTCATAAGGTGTTTTATCTTTTAAAAAAGTATGTGTGTGCACATACATAGATAATAAAGGGAGTAAAACTGTTAACAGAAAAGTCATTTATGTAGAAAATCCCAAAGAATATACAAAAATACTACTAAAAACTAATAAGTGAATTTATTATTAGCAAGTTCACAGGATACAAGATCAATAAAACTCAGTTATATTTCTAACAAGAATTAGAAATTGAAAATTTTAAAACACTATAATCACATCAAAAACATTACATACTTTTTTTTTCTTAAGATTGTATTTATTTATTTGACACAGAGAAAGCCAGCCAGCGAGAGAGGGAACACAAGCAGGGGGAGTGGGAGAGGAAGAAGCAGGCTCCCAGTGGAGGAGCCCAATGTGGGGCTCGATCCCAGGACTCTGGGATCATGCCCTGAGCCTAAGGCAGAAGTTTAATGACTGTGCCACCCAGGCGCCCCAAAAACATTACATACTTTAGGGATAAACGTGCATACAAGATTTTGTGTATTGATGAGATAAAATCTAAAATGGAGAGATAAACTGTGTTCATGGAATGGAAGGCTGATTATTGTAAAGATGTCAGTTCTTTCCAAATTGATCTAGGGAGTTGATACAACGCCAAACAAAATACCAGCAGGCATTTTTTTTTTTTTTAAAGAAACCAGTAAGGTAAGCTTCGTATTTATACAGAAATGCAAAGGACCTAAAGTAGCCAAAACACTTTTGAAAAAGAACAAGTTGGAGGACTCACACTATCTTATTTCAGGATTTACTAAGAGCTACCTGTAATCAAGTCATGGGGTGTTGGGATAAGAATGGACATAAACATCAACAGGACAGAGTAGAGTTCAGAAATAAACCCTTACACTTATTAGTTTAATTTTTAATTAATTTTTGTCAAAAGTTCCAAGGCAATTCAGTAGCGGAAGGAGTTTTAGCTAACAATATTGGAACTGTTGGCCATCTATATACAATAAAATTAATCTCAACCCTTACTTTATGCCATATTTTTAACAATAGCTTTTAAAATAGATCACAGATCTAAATGTAAAACCTCTAAAACTTCTAGAAGGAAACATATGAGCAAATCTTTGTGTCTTTTGGTTGGCAAAGATTTCCTAAAAAGGACACAAAGCATGAACCATAAAAGAAAAAATTGATAAATTGGACTTCATTAAAATTAAATTTTTCTGTTCTTCAAAAGTCACTGTTAAATAAACGAAAAAACAAAATATGGACAAGAAGGAAATATTTGCAGAGTATATTTGTTAAAGGACTATATCCAGAGTATATAAAGAGACCACAATTCAATAATAAGGGAGATAATGATTAAAAAATAGCAATTTCAATACACAACTTCACAAAGAAGAAGAGTTAGGGTTGGCCAGTAAGCATGTGAAATGATACTCAACATCATTAGTCATTAAGGAAACACAAAATCACAATGAGATATCACTATACATTTTTTAGAATAGCTAAAAATTTAAAGATTGACAGTTCCAAGTGTTGATGTGGATGTGGAGCAACTTGTAACGCATACATTTTTGGTGGGAAATGTCAAACAATACAACCACTTTTGAAAATAGTTTGGCTGTTTCTGATAAAGTTAAACATAGATCCAGCAATCTTTTATCTAGATATTTACCTCAATTATGAAAATATATGTCCACCCAATAGCTTGTACAAGAATATTCATAATAGCCAAAAACCAAAAGCAAATGCCTTATCAATTGGTGAATGGCTAAACAAGTTGTGGTACCTCCATACAGTAGATTACTACTCAGCAGTAAAAAGGAACAATTCGTTAGTTAGAATTTCCAGTTACGAGACAAGTAAATACGTACTCTTCCTATTTTCCCTGCTAAGTACAACTAAAGCCCCTGGATATTATGCATAAAGCAAACTTAAGACAATTATGAAATATGGAGAGAGAAAGGCAGATCAGCTGGGGACCTTCATACCTGAGAAATGATATGGTGGTGAGTTCCCTGGGTTTTCTTTTTGCCTCATATATCCCATCCTGCATGCTAGAGAAGCTTGCAACCTGGAAACACCAATGAACACAGACGAAAAGCCCCAAGAAAAGCTGGTTTTCTTTAGTCAAACAGGAACGGGGCAACCTATAGCAAGACCGAACTAGACAGTAACTGCCCTACTTCAGCCAGAAAAGATGGAAAAACTGCATTCTGTCCCCACTTTCTCCAGCAGAGGCTGAGTATGAGCTTAGACTTCCCCCTTGCTCAGCTGTAACAAGGTACACTTCTTGTATCTCCCCACTTTCCTACTGGGGTGGTGTCAGAGAAGGTGAAGGCGTAAGCAATAGGTGGACTTCCATCCCCCCGGACAGTGATAATGCACCCCTCCCCCTGTGGTGTCAGTAGAGGCCTTGTGTGGAGCACTTGTGTAGGTCTTGCTCGATTCTTATATCTGTCCCTGGAATTTTATCTTTTTAGGTGGCTTTATAAATAAACTTTTCTTCAGTTACAATTTCTATATAGTGATGGCATGTTTACTGGAAAGCTACTGATTTCTGTATACCACTACTACCTCTTGTTTATAATAGTTTTTCAGTTGGTTTTCTTTGACTATAAAGACATATAGTCTTATAATCTGCAAATAGTGATACATTTGCTTCTTTTCCATTTTTATACCACTAATTTCTCAAAATTGTGTGCCTTGTATAGTGCTTCCCAATCATTTCACAGCATGACCTATTGAGAATTATATTTTTAGTGTATATTAACATAAATGGGAAATGCTTTGTGAGGCCAGAGAGGACCAGCCCAGGTCTAACTACTCCAGTGTCTACCAGCTGACCTGAGATAGGTTGAGAAGAAGCCCTATGCCTCTCTGAAACAATGCCTTAAAAAAAAAAATCATTAACTTGCTTTTTGTATTTCTGAATTTTAGTGGGACTACTTCTGTAGTGTTTCTCATTAAATTGTACTGGTTTGGGGATTGAATTAGACATATTTTACTTTATTAAGGAAGTGTCCAGGTACTACTCTGTTTTATCAACAGATTTTAGTCAAAAATGGTTATCGAATTAAGAAACATTTCTTAAGCATTGCTGCTATATGCCAGGCTTTAGAACTAAAACAATAAAGTGAGAGACACTATAGGAAAGAATACAAGTCCAAGTAGACGTGAGCTCAGGTATCTGTCTACACTGCACGTACTAGTTCTGTGACCTTAAGCAAGTCATTTAATTATTCTGAGCCTTAGCTTAGTTATCTGTAAAATAGAACTAATAATAACTTTTAGAGTTGTTATTATTCTGAGACATGATTCCACACTTGTGCAGTCCAGTAGGGTGAGACAGACATATTGCCAAGTAATTAAAAAAAAAAATGAAGTGGCATGGTAGAGATTGAAGAATGAGCTGTGGCAATATAAAGGAGTATCTGCTCTGTCTAAAGAGGGACTCAGGACTTCTTTACAGAGGTGACAGTACTTAAACTGGACCTTGAAGGATGAAAAGGGAAGGAACAACATCTGTGAAATTGCTTGATGCATTTAGGAAACTGCCATTTGTTCAGGATAATTAGACCACAGGTATAGGCAAATGACAGACTGGAGAGGTAGACAGATTGTTGATTACAGAGGGACTATAGTTATAACCCTGAGGATTTTGGACTTCATTCTGTAAGTGACTTGGAGGTGTTGAGTATTTAGCCATCAGATTTGTTGTGGTGAGGTGTGTTAAGCTGATAGTTGAAAGTCTCTTCAAGCTATTATGTTTGAAGAGAGCCTGACATAAGGCAATGGGACAAATTGAGAGTAGGTGACAGATTTGAAGAGGCATAGGTAGAATTAACAGGACCTAGAGGCCATTGGACTATCTGGAAAGAAAGAAAGAATAAATAGCAATTCCCAGGGTCTTAGGTTAAGAATAAAAAGCACTCTAAAAATTACAGGAATAAGTTCTGTACTTTTTTCTGTAGAAAAACACATGTTGTCTGTCTTGAGTGTAACTTTTACAAAGTCTGGTAAGGTACATCACAGACTGATGACATGAGCTCATAGAGGAGAGTCCTATTCATTCTGTAGGTGGCAATAAAGAACTAAAGGAAATATAACCATATTGATAGACTTAAAATTAGCAAAGGTCTGAAAAAAATTTTAATGTGATTGCAGTGTTGATAAAAAAAATTTTATGCTTAGCATTTTAGTATTTTTAGGGTTTTTTAAGGACAGTTCTGAATTTGCATTAGTGTTTACATTTTATAACTAAATTTATTTTTGTGAAGATGATATTGAGTAGTCAATCTGAAGTAAAATGTATGTACAAAATGTTTAAAGTATATTATTTATTAACTATTTTTCTTCTATTCTAGTTACTCTCTCTGGAAATGGAGAAAATGGTAAGGCATTTTAAGTCTCAATTTAAGTAGAATACTTATGGTATCCTAATTGTGACCCACATACTTTTTATTTAGTGACGACTATATGTGCTTTAGTTTTCAGAACGAAAATACGTGTTTTTAAATTTTAAGTAATTAAAAGGAGGTCTAGTATTGTGTTTATTCCTATTCAATATTTTTTCATTTGTGTTATTTATATAAATTGAAGTAGCTCTTATTCTGTAAGACACTTAGTACCCAAACTTCTTTGACGTATTTATGTACATATTTGTGCCTTATAGATTCTTCAGAATGCTTGATAGTAGTGATTCAAAGATTTTTAATACCAGTTCTAGCTAGGGTTGATGAGCAGATTTTGTTTCATGATGCCTAAATTTTATTGGCGGTTCTCTTGTTTATATATTTGTTAAAAATGGTACTTTACTGGGGCACCTGGGTGGCTCAGTCGTTAAGCGTCTGCCTTCGGCTCAGGGCGTGATCCCGACGTTCTGGGATCGAGCCCCACATCGGGTTCCTATGCTGGGAGCCTGCTTCTTCCTCTCCCACTTCCCCTGCTTGTGTTCCCTCTCTCGCTGGCTGTCTCTCTCTCTGTCAAAAAAATAAATAAAATCTTTAAAAAAAAAATAATACTTTAGTACTCACAGACATTTAACAAAATAACCAGACCATAAATTTGTAAATTGTATTTACTAGTTCATTTTGAAAGGGAATTCTGCTTTTTATAATGACTAGTTAATGAGATAATGCCTAGCAGGGAAAATTCATTGCTCCAATTTCACCAAGCTAAAAGAAAATATTGTCTATTGAGATCAAATTTCAAAAATGAGATTTGATTTGAGATAAGAAAATCCAGAGAATTTCTAAAGCAGTTAGAAATTATTAATAAATATCTGTTCTTATTGGAAATAATTAAGCATATAAATCTCAAGTTGCCTTTGAATCTGATTTTTCAATTCTAGCCAGCGTTGCAGAGGAATAGACCCAATCTTGGTAGGCTTGATTTTCTTCCTTTAAATCAAAACTGTTTTCTATATATGAAAGCACAGATTGAGAAAGCAGAGCATTTCTGAAGTACTTATGAAAGAACATCTAACCTGTCTCATTATTTTTTGTCACTGTTTTCCCCATGTCTTTCAAAGAATCTTTTGATGATGATGTTTGCTTTTATGTTTGTTTGTTTTTTTTTAATTCACTTTTAGGTGATTTTTGACTTTCTGATTTATAGATTCAGATTTTTGGGGTTTGTTTCTTTGATTTAATTTGCTTAGTTAACTAAGCTTTTACTTTATTACTTCTTTTTTTTAACATTTATTTACTTATTTTAGAGAGAGAGAGAAAGCACGAGTGGGAGAGGCCGAGGGAGAGGGAGTGAGAATCTCAAGCCAACTGCTTGCTGAGCGCAGAGCCTGACACAGGGCTTTATCCCAGGACCCTGAAATAACAACCCAAGCTGAAACCAAGAGTTGGCCTCCCAGCTGACTGTGCCAGCCAGGAACCCCCTTTATCTATTGCTTCTAACCAATGGTTTATAGCATATATATGTGATCAGAAGTTTTCTTATTAACAATCACATTATTTCAAATTTATGTAAAAGCAGTATTTCCTGTTATTCTTTACATTATAATTTGATATTTTCCATTTGTTAAGTACTTATTACATTCCAGGCATGATGTTAAGAGATTTATCATTTTTCTTTTAACTGAGAGTTAAGATTTTTTTAAAGCAGACACCATTTTGTTTTTGTACCTGTGGAGAGCAGAAATACTCTAAAATATTTTAAATGTCTTTAAAAATATTTTCGGAGTATATTGTTTTATATGCTGACCTTAGTTATAAGTAACTAAATGATTAAGAAGTTTAAAGTACCTCAAGATTACCATTTATCTCAAAGCTATACAACAGAATACAGATGAGGCTTGACAAACTTGATTGAATATGGGGGCCAGGCAAAAATTTTAAAAAATGAAGTGAGCTAGGTGAAGATAATATTGCAAACTCAGTAAATGGCCTCTGTGTTCATATAACAGTAGGAGACTGAGCTCCAATATACTTTTCCAAAGGAAAATCAAATGAAGGCATGATATTGAATCTATTAGATAGACCATGAAGTTCAGCCTGGAGGGAACAGGGACGGTAGAGAATGCAGATTTTGAGAAGCCAAATTTTCAATGAGGATGATAATCAGTTTTAGTGGACATGAAAAGAAAGAAAATTTGAAGATAGAAGAAAGTTGTGGTAAGGATTTTGTCTTGGCATCAGTTGTTGGCTCTGAAATAGGATGTGACTACTAAGATGATGGGTAAAGTGGAGGAAAATATATACTTCTTGGTGTGACATAATGAAAAGAACCTTGGATTTTTACCAAGCAGGTATGGGTTTGAATCCTGGCTTTATCGTTTACTAAGTGACATTGGGCAGGATATTAAATTCTCTGTGTCTCAGTTTCACATTTGTAAACTGAAAGAATACCTTACAAGACAACAGTGAGGGTTAGAAATATAGTGCACATTATATACCTTCTAATAGGCTTTCAGTAGGTGGAAGTAGTGATTTGAGTAGCTGTGGTCAAATATGGTTACCAGGAAGCCCCAGTGTTTTGTAGTGCATTCATCAGTCATGAGTCGTGCCCATGGAGTTATTTCCCAGGAATATCACAGCCAAGGTGGAGTAGAAACTATGAACAACACATTTACACTGGCCATTGAGATGGACTGGAGGGAAGGAGACCAAATTGGCTTTTGCAGTGATCCAAATGAGTTAAGCAGCAGTTTGTGAGCTGTTACATTGGCAGTGAAAATAATGAGAGAGAGCAACTAGAATTTGAAATGCTTTGTGCTGATTAGCTGTGCGATCTGGGGAGTTACTGGGCCCTGGCTTCCTGTGGGACTCGTGGTTCTGTTCTTTGACCATATGTGCCCCAGTACAATTGCAAAAGAAAAGGCCGGGTCCAATGAGTTGTTAATTTTTTTATCATTATTTTATTTAAAAAGAACATCTTTTAAAACCAAAAGTGAAAGGAGAAATAACCTCAGACCAAAGGAAGAACAGTACATTTAATTGAATACATCTTAGCTTTATAAAAACTTCACTACATTGCTGTTAATGTCTCTCATTTCACTGCAGAACAGTGAAAACTTTTATCATTCCTTAAACTTGGGAAAGACAGAAATAGGGAACATGCAAAAAAGAACCAGATTTTGAGCGGAAAGATTCTTGGATAGTAATAATAATAATAGCCAGTATTGGGACGCCTAGCTGGCTCAGTCAGTAGACCGTATGACTTTTGATCTCAGGGTTGTAAGTTTGAACCCCAGTTGGGTGTAGAGATTACTTTTTTTAAAATGGCCAGTATTTATTAAGGATTTATTATGTGCCAGGCACTGTTTTAAATGTTTGTCATATATTAGGTCTTCAATATTAAGCGACTTACTTAAATAAATTAAGTGTAGTATGCAAGGTAATGCATTCTGAAAATAATGGAGAAAGCTTATGTGGAAGAAGTAATATTTGATCTGAACTTTAAAAATGCATAGAATTTCAAACTTCGAAGCTTGTGTCTGCTTTGTTTTCTTCAGTGGGTTTCTGGTGCCTCATTCCAAACAAAAAGTTAAGCACCTGGTAGATAGTTCTTGCTTCCTATGGAAACCAGTCCTACTTCTTTCAAAAAGAAAAACTGTAGAACACAACAAAAAGCTCTAAGTTGTATCAGTGATGAGTTAATATTTGGAGATAAAGATGTTAGAATGTTTACACTAATCCACTTGTGAAACAGTTACTGCAGAAATTTTAAATGGCTAAAAATTTTTCATGAGCCTGTGTTGAAATGAGAATGAAATTAAATGTAATGTTTCTGGTTAATCCAGAAACTGAGTTTTTCAGATTACTCATTATTCACAGTGATGAGAACTTCGTTTGTAGTTCCTTGAATTTAATGTTCATAGTGATGGAATCTGTCTTAAATAATTTTTAAGTCATTTAAAATGTAACTTTTAAGAAGAGCTTGAAATTCAGTGAGTGAAGGAGGTGTTTCATCCTGAATGTTCAGCAGTTCAATAAAATCAAATCTCATCTCAGGCTATAGTCTTTACTTATAAGCCAGGCTGATAACCCTTAAATGCAGGAACTGAATGTTTCTTCATATCTATAATGGTAGGTCATTCAGATAAAGGAGTTTATAAATTTGACATCTTCAGTAGGTTTTAATTAAGGTATTTATTGGATTAAGCCTCCTGACCCTGAATATTGTGTTTTACTGTAATGCTTTTTCCTGTTTTCACCTGGATTCAATGAAATGTTATTTGTTTTTATTTACCAGGAAAGGCCGTTGTTTACCTTGTGGCTTTCCATCTGTTCTTTGTTATGTTTGTATGGTCCTATTGGATGACAATTTTCACATCTCCCGCTTCCCCCTCCAAAGAGGTAAATTTAATGTTGGTAAATTACCAAATGCTGTAACTAATTATGGAATTATTTTCCCTGTGTTACCTTTGTTAAAACTTTATTACATAATGCATTTGTTCTGTTTCCGTTCATGAACTTGCTTGGTGACTCCACATTGTGAATGTGAGTCGTCAGCCTGGTCTCAGATACAACCCACTGACTTAGCACACTGAAAGATTAATCATAGTTTACTTATTACTGGTATATTTCTGCCATGCTATATAGTCTTAAAGACATACTTTTTTTTACTGGACTAAAAAATCTTAAGGGACAGAATTGAGTTAGAAAAATAGAGTGTATTTTTGGACACCTTAACATATTTTCTCAGGCCTGAACAAATATGCTGCAACTAAGGAAAGTTTTGATTGTGGGAAACAAATTGTCTATAGGCTATTGTTTGTTAAACTTTAATATGGCTAGTGTTTCTTCTAATTTGAGGTTCCACTGGGAAAATAGTGTGAGTAAATATTTACGTAGAGTTAAGTTTTAAGACCAGTATGTTTCTCTTGCCTTGACATAGCTGACTGAAATCTGGTATAACTAGATGGCTAAGAATGTACCCTCTGGTATTAGGATTATATGAGTTTGATTTTCTGCTCTAACACATTACTTAATGTCTCTGAGCCTCTGTTTTCTTATTGCAAAATGGAGCTAACAGTAGTGCCTCTTTCTGTGAGATGTTTGTAAGGATTAAGTGGGATTCATTCACGTAAAGCTTTTAACACGGTACCTGCCACATGGTTGGCAATCAGATATTAGATGATGATAATTGTTTCTACTCATATAAAATTCATCAAAATTTGTTAAAAATTATAGACTGTATGTTTAAAATAATATCAATTTCCATTTAACTTTTTATAAAACATATATACAGAAAAGTATATGTAAGTGTACACCTGATGGATTTTCACAGACCGAACACGCTTGAGCAACCACCACCAAGTTGAAGAAACAGAACATTACCAGCATCTCATAAGCCTCCCCATGCTCCCTTCCAGCCATGCAAACCCACTTTCCTGCCCCCTAATAGCATCAGTTTGTCTTGCCTGGTTTTACACTTTACATAAACAGAATCATACACTCTGTGTGTTTGTGTCTCTGGCTTCTTTCATTAACATTCCGTTTGCATATTCATCCATGTTGTTGCATGTACTTGTGGAGCATTCATTCCCATTATTGTTTAGTATTTGGTTGTGGTAAATAATAGTTTATTTAACTGGTCTGCTGTCGATGGGCAGGGGCATTTGGGTGGCTTCCAGTGTAAGGCTCTTACAAAGAGGGCTGCTATATAAACATGCTATTGCATATACCTATGTATATACTTATATATGTACATATACAGTTCTTTTGGGTGGGTGCCTCAGATTGGAATTGCTGGATCATATGTTGCGTGTACATTCAGCATTAAGTAGAAAATGCCAAACAGTCTTTCGCCCATTTTTTTTCTATTGGGTGCTTTTGTTTTAAGGGGTAGTGAAATGATCAATCAAACTTATTGTTTCTTAAAATATATTTGTCGGACATTTGGTAATAATTAGTTATGTTACAAACTGCCATCCATATCTTTTTATTTTTAAGATTGATTTATTTTTAGAGAGAGCACATGTGTACAAGTAGGAGAGGGCAGAGGGAGAGGGAGAGAAGCAGACTCCCCACTAAACACCAAGCCTGACACAGGGTCTCAATCTCATGACCCTGAGATCATGACCTGAGCCAAAACCAAGAGTTGGTCACTTTACCGACTGAGCCACCCAGGTGCCCCACAAACTGCCATCTATATCTTAAGCTCTGAGTTGAAAAGGAACTAATTTTATTTAATCACTTACTACTAGTGATGGCTATTGAAAATGTAGCATGTATAGAAGTAAATAGTTCTTGTCCTAGAAAATAAAAAATAGAAATAGAGGGTGACTGGCTGGTGATTCGTGATCTTGGGGTCATGGATTCAAGCCCCATGTTGGGTGTAGAGATTACTTAAATAAATAAACTTAAAAAAATAGAATAAAAACAGTTGTTAATACTTTTGAGAAGCAGTACAGTATACAGGTGAAGAACTCAGACTTTGGCTCCAGACTGCCCAGGTTCAGCTCTTCCTTTGCTACTTAGTAGCTGTGTGGCCTTGGAGACTTTCCTTAGCTGTCTGTACCTCAGATCTCTCCTGTACAATGAGGATGATAGTAGTACATACTTTATGGGATTGTTGTAAGTATTGAATAAGTTAATAATTTATGTGGTTAGTAATATTTATAATAATATATACTTCATAGTATATGTAAAGTGCACAGAAGAATACATAGCACTTAAGTGCCATTTAAATGTTATTTCTTTATTTTGGTTGTTGTTTGTCATATTGCATCCATTTAGCATTCAGCCGAGGGCTTAAGCCTTTACATCTACTCCATCCTTCATACTCCACTATTCCTAGAAGTTCAGCTGATTCCCCAGGCCTGGGTCCAGTGGCCCTGCTATGGCATGCTCTGCCTTCTCCGTCATAGAACTTACCATCTAGTTGCATAATTACCTATTGACTTGTATGCAACACCTTATTGTCAGCTTTTTGAGGGCAGGGATCATGTTTTGGTGTCCTGCACTATATCACCCTCCCCACTCTTGAGCACATAGTGGGTGTTCACTATTGAATGAGTTAATTATTAAATCATTAAGGGCCAGCGAAGTTAAGCTGCATTGACAATCAGGAAAGAGCAGAGTTTCTGGTTCTCTTTCTAAATAAATAAGCTTCCAGGTGCTGAGATACCTCCTTATAGTAATTACAGAGCTGTGAGGTAGCTCCTGAAGTAACTGTAAATGGACTTTGTGAGCTGAGAGGTTAGAGCAACACTTGGCAGTCAGACCCAAGGAAGTTGGTTGAGTCTGAATAGCAAAAACTCTACATTTTTAGGGAAGTTGTTATAAATATGGCTATTTTTTTCATCCTTTGTCAGCAAGTACTTGGCACCTATGGTTTGTCAGACTGTGTTAGGCTCTGAAAATAAAAAGAACAAGAAAGACATGGTCCTTAAATTTTAAAAGGAGAGACAGATGGTAGACAAGTAAACAAAATAATTATAAATTATGATAAATTTAGATAACTTTAGAGTAAGAACGTAATGATATAGTAAAGCATGACAATAAAAGATATTAGGGCAAAAAGCTACTTTAGGTGGTATGGTCAAAGAAATCTCTGAGGAAGTGGCACTTAAACCAGGACTTTTGTGAGTATCTCTTTCACCAAAGTATTAGCTTTTTGAAGGAAGAATCTTTATTGGTTATTGCTGTATCCCTATTGCCTAGATTCAGACCTCGTATGTAACAGGCAGATTGCTAAATATGTGAATGAATGAATGGTGAGGAGAAGGCAGTATATGAGGAGCTGGCAGGCATCTTCCATCACTAAGTGTCATCTCTAAAAAGAAAATATGGCCCCATCACTTCTCTGGTAATCCTACAGAGATTGCCAATCAGCTATAAGACAAAGGTCATGCTCATTTGCATGGTGCACAAGACCCTTCATGAACTAAAATGTTAACAAACTTCATCCCCACTGCTTCTTCCTGGAACTCGATAGTCAAGTAATGTTTTGCCCTAGCTATACCATGCTATATTCACATCTTTGTGCTTTCTGTATGCTGCTCCCTTTACCAACATTCTCTTTCCCTCCTTGTTTTCCTGGAAGATTCCTGTTTATTTCTCAAAACCCAGCAGAGGTACCACTTCTTCCAAGAGACTTTTTCATCGACAATCCCCACCTCCTCCTAAAGGAGCTTTTATCATACCTGGTAACATATTGTACTATGCTGATTTGTAAGTTATATTTCTTTATTGACATGGCCAGGATTCCTACTGGACTGTAGAAATGTACTTTTGAAGGCAAGGGCTGTATTATTCATCTATGGATTCCTATTACCCCGAGCAGTGCCAAGTTCTTAATTGGTATCTAATATATATTTAAATTGAACCATCTGAACACTGAATAGAAGATGATGGTATTTCATAGTTTGAATTCTGTTTTGTAGTTTTTAATGAAAACTAGATGTAATAATTTCCAAAGTCTAATCCATTTTAAATTTTGTTCCATTCCTCATCTAAATTTCTGGTGTCTCTTGAGATTTTCATTTTAAGATTTTCATAATTTATAGCATTAGTCCTTAAGGAAAAGTAATGATGTTGAGGCCTGGGATACCACCACAGGCTAGGTCTATCCTTGAAATAAGATAGCCCAGGGAAATCTTTTCAGATTTTACAAGGAAACTGTAAACTTTGATTGGAACATCTCCTATCCAAATATATATTTATCATCATACCATATGATCTTATCCTCTACTGTGAATGCTTCAGAGACATGTCAGGGAAGAACTTTTACTTCAAACAAGTTACAAGTTACAATTCTCTTAAAAAAGAATGGGCCATTTTGCAAAGTAGGGAAGTATTTCAGTACCCGAAAGTATTCACGTGGGAGTGGATCTCAGAAACATCGTCTGAAGATTCCTACCTTTCTGGGAAGTTAGATAAGTGACATCCAAAGTCTCAACTTAAGATTATGGGAAACTTTTCTGACCTCTTTCTGTTCTATTTGTGTTACTTCTCATCGCTTAGAAGTGAAGTTGGGGATTTCTTATGCCAGCAAGATTTGATTGTGGGAATCAGAGAAGGTAATCTAAGTAGACTCTTCTACTTCCTAAACTGTGGTGTTTGGTCAGGTTAAAGTTAACAGTCTGTAAAAAGCAAGAACGATTATTTTATATTAGCAATATGGAGGGAAGCATACTAGAGTAGAACTCAAAAGACTTGTATTTTAATATCAGCTCTGCCAATAATTGTGCAATCTTAGAAAATTTCCTGAGCCTCTTGGTATCACAGTTTCCACCGCCCAGAGCTCTTTCAAATGCCAAACTGTTGCCTTATTTGTAACAGGATAGCCTGCACTGTTAAGCTAATACTATTATTCCTAATGATGAGGCATCAAGAGTACGGAAAGTTTTGGTAGTGAGTTAGCAGGTAGATCAGGATACTTGAATATAAAAAATCCATTTATGACTCTTCAGGCCTTTTCAAGCAAAACCTTGCTTTTGCTTGAAAAAATTGAGAAACAGTACAGTTAAAATATAAGACATGATTAAGAGCAAATCTCAAGCTATTTTTAGTTTAAAAGGAAATTCTGTGAAATAAAGACTGATAGAAACTGAAAGCTTCTGTTTACATGAAATCAGAGGCATAAAACTGAGGGTCCTTGAGATGCTGGGATGACATGACAAGAGGAGTAACTATAAATAAGTCCTTTGTAAGGAAAATGCTATTTAAGAAATGAACTGGAGGCTGGCCACGCTATGGGAATAAAAACTTAAGAAATGGAAACTAGAGGGGCGCCTGGGTGGCACAGCGGTTAAACGTCTGCGTTCGGCTCAGGGCGTGATCCTGGTGTTGTGGGATCGAGCCCCACATCAGGCTCCTCCGCTATGAGCCTGCTTCTTCCTTTCCCACTCCCCCTGCTTGTGTTCCCTCTCTCGCTGGCTGTCTCTATCTCTGTCGAATAAATAAATAAAGTCTTTAAAAAAAAAAAAAAGAAATGGAAACTAGAAATAACTCCATAAAGGAATTACTCTTTGAGAAAAGGAGACTATGCTTGCCTTGACAGTCCTTAATAATTTTGCAGAAATTACTCCTATAGGTTGGCTTTTTAAAAGCTAAAACAAAGTAGTAAAAGAGTGACTTGTTGACCTCATTGGGGTATTTGGCCAGAAAATAGCTGGACCCTGTGCCTATGATTTAACCTCTTAACCAAAGCAAGTGAATGTTGGACATCCTTCCAAAAATTAAAAATTTCTTGACACTTATTTTCAAACATCAGAATTCTTACTAATAGGAAGTATATTAAGCCCTTTTTGGTTGGGGGGTATTTAATTTTTTTCTGTATAATACAAAGATGCAAAATTTTCTAGTTCATATTTTTTCCCTTCATTAGTATAGAGGGTATATATTTTTTAATCTGTCAAAGGTATGTAGTTTTGTTAAAATATACTTGATTTAGCTTCTTTAATTTGAGAGTAAGTTTTGCCTTCATAGAAGAAAATGTTTTTGTTTTTTTCTGTTCAGGATGAAACTTTGTTTTTCTGAGCATGATCATTTATGGGATTAAAAAGAATTAATAGTTATTTCTTCTTTTATAGTTCTACTTGTCCAATTCTGAAAAGGAACGTTATGAAAAGGAATTCATCCAAGAAAGACAACAAGAAATTTTGAGAAGAGCAGCAAGGGACTTACCTATTTACACCACATCAGCTTCAAGGAGTAAGAAAAACTAGTCTTAAGCTTTCCTTTGCAAGGAATTTTTAAAATATGGTTAATCCTGCCAAGATATATCTGCATGATTTGACAATTAAATGGATATTGTGATTGCTACAGATAACATCTGCAAGAAGATGATTTTCCTGTGTTCTGTATCTTCTGTGGTATTTCAGATATACAGACATATATACATACGTTGATACAGATTTTTTAAAGGGCTCACTATGAGCCTCTTTTCTCTGCATTTTTTTTTTCCAATTCAACCTCATGGCTAAAAATGTCACTTGTTATTCTTAGCAAACCATCATTTAGAAATTCTAGTTTGAATTCGAATATTGTGTGTCTTCACTTAGTAATTTTTTAAAAAATCAAGAATGTGCTAACTTAGAATGGAGAGGAGTAAAAGACACAAAGGGGAAGAATCCTGTCAAGTTTTAAAACCAATACTCAGCCCAAATTTGAACTCAGGTTTATCTGGTTCCAAAGATGTTGGTATTTCCACTCTCCCACTGCCTCCATTGACATAGGTGACTCCTGCAGCACCTTTCTTTTCTCAGGGTGACAGTCTTACAACACAAATGAATTTATGAGTGGCCAATGTAGTCACTTAAGTATAGGCAATTGTTTTAAGTTATACACTATATACCACATGAGTTTTGTTCAAATACGGATAATATAATAGCTAACAAATATTCTGTTCTGAGTGCTTTACACATACTCATTTAAACTTCACAACAACCCTGTGAGGTAGATACTATTGTCTTCATTTTACAGATGAGGAAGCTGAGACACAGAGGTTTATAACTTGTAAAAGATGTTAGGAAGGGATATTTGACTGACTTTTAAATTTTTCATGCATTTAATACTATTCTTTTTGCATGACTAATATATTGCCGTCCATAACGAAAACATGAGTTTCAAACCAGACCCCAGCTTTTCCATTACTAGTATAGTGAGAGGCACTAACTTTCTAAGTTCTTGTTTCCTTATTTTTTATTTTGTTGGTTTTTTGGGGGTTTTTTTGAGAGAGAGACTGCAAGTGGTGGGGGGCAGAGGGAGAGCAAGAGAGAGAATCTTAAGCAGTCTCCACGCCTGGTGTGGAGCCCAATTTGGGCTCAGTCTCACAACCCTGAGATCATGACCTGAGCCAAAATCAAGAGTCAAATACCTAACTGACTGAGGCCTCCAGGTACCCCTTTGTTTCCTTATTTTAATATGAAGATAAGAATATCTACATCTTTGGGTTAGTGGAAATATTAAATGAGATATATAAATGAGATATATACATTTAGTGTAGATCTTGGTATATAATAATAAATTTTCAGTAAATGACAGTTAATGTAAAATAATCCTTTTTTATATTCAATTATGAAAAATCTGATTCACAATAATTATTTCTACTTATAGTTTTGTAGATTAAGAACTTAACCCAAAGTCCAAGACTTCAGAGAATTTATGAATTCTGAGATAATATGCAAAGTTGTGGGTACATGTAGTTTTCAAAGTACCCCATTCATACCAAGATAATCTGATTTTCAGAGCAGTATGTACATCCCGAAGAGTTAATAGCCACTGATGTAATATCTTTACACTTAAGGCTTTATTATTTTTCATTAATTATAATGGCTTTCCTCTAATCTGAATAATATCCTTCATCTATTCAATATTGTACCAGAATTATGCTAAACACTCTACTGGTGATTATTTATCCTCAGAACAACTCTGAGGGAGGTGCTGCACTTGTCTTCATTTTAGAGATGAAGAAATGAGGCACAAATTAGGTGTCCAAAGTCCCCAAGTGATAAGATCTGGGATTTATAGCTTACCTTCTGAGTACAGGCAGAGTCCCTGCTCTTGAGCACCATTTTATACTGCATTTCTATTGCTTAGAATTCCAAACTTTGGGAGTTTTTATCTTTTTTCTTATTATAGAAATTATATCCATTCATTCTTTAAAAAACAAAATTACAGAAAAACATGTTGTAGAAAGTAGACCTTTCATAGACCAGAGACAAGTGAAAATGATGGAGCTGCCTGCAGAGGGAGAAATTGGGGGCTGAGCAACAGGGATGGGGGGCTTTTCACCCAGTTCCTTTTTGGGCTTTTTTGAACCATATGGACAAATTATTATCTATTCAGGAAACAAAATGAGTCTTTCTAGACCTTCTCCTTCCACAGTGTGGATCCAGCCAACATCTCTCTAGCTTTGTCCCGCACTGTTTCCTTGCATCAGCTCTGTGCTAAAGCACTCTTGTCTTTCCCCATCTTTTTAATTGTCTTTTTCTCTGCCTAGGACAATTAATTTTTCCTCTCTAAATCCAGTTTAAAGTTTTAATTCAATGTCTGCTTCTTTTCACCCATTTCTATTCACTTGAGCAAGACGTGATTTTTTTTTTTTAAGATTGATTGATTTTTGAGAGAGCGCACAAGCATGCACTTGTGTGCGGGGGAGGGGCAAGGGGCAAAGGGAGAGGGAGACAAGCAGACTCCCTGCTGAGCAGGGAACCCAACATGGGGCTCCATCCCAGGACCCTGAGCTCATGACCTAAGCCAAAATCAAGAGTCAGTCACTTCAACTGACTGGGCCACCCAGGCATCCCAGGAAGTGATTTTTAAAGTCTGCTCTGAACTTCTCAAATTCTTACTTTGTAGGTCACAAATCACCGCCCCATAGTAATTTCTGTTTATCTCACCTCCTCAACCTTATTCCAAGACTCTGGCAGTCAGGAATTTTTCCCATAGTTTCTAACAAAGTGTGTCATTAAATAGGCCCTCTGTAGGTATTTGTTGAATGAGTATTCTGTCTTCCTGGGTATTCTCTGTAATGGCTGTTTATGCACTTTTTGCATGTTATTCTCACGCAGAGGCCATGCTAATCTTATATGTATTGTGCCAATTTTAGTATATGTGCTGTCAAAGTGAGCACTGTTTATGCACTTTTAAATCTCTGTAGTTTTCTCTCTTCCCTGATTTTCCCCATCATAGTCTGACTTTATATTTTATCAGAAGTAATAATTATTATTATCCTAGTAACACCTGCTTTATTGAGAATCTGATATGTTCCAGGAAATTTATATTTAATCTGCACAATAGTCCTTTACACTTTGTATTATTTGCATTTCCAGAAGAGGAAATTGAGGCTCATGTAAAGTAAGTTACTGACCCAAGGTCACAAGCTAGTAAGTGGGAGAGCTAGCATCCAACCTAACTGGTAACAAGGTCCCTGCTGCTTCCAGGACAGTGTTGTGCCAGTGCACCTTTACAAAATGGCTTTTCCAGAGCATATCAGTTTCCTCTTAGTATCTGTGTTCTTGTCCTTTCTTCTTCTTTTTTTAAGATTTATTTATTTGAGAAAGAGAAAGCTTGAGGGCCCTGGGAGAGAGGGAGGGAGAGACTTTAACAGACCCTGAGCTGAGTGTGGAGCCCAACACGGGGCTCTATTCCACAACCTGGAGATCACAACCTTAGCTGAAACCAAGAGTCAGCGGCTTAACCGACTGCACCACCCTGACACCCCTCGTCCTTTCTTATATTCGCATAAAGATTGCTGACCTTTTTCTTCTCTTCTCTCCCAGTTTGCTCCCATAACACTTGCTTCTCTACTTAATCATAACCAGTTTCTTCCCTCTGCTCTCAGGTATATGTCAAAGTATATCTCTCTTAAAAACAACGGTTTGGTTCAGGTGCTGTTCTAACCACCATTATATTTTCTCTTCCCTTTGAGTCAGATCCTCTTAGAGTTGTCTGCTCCTAAGTCCTCTTTTCCTTCCCAGCCAGTACCAGGCAATTGAATTCCATTCTCCCTACCCAAGTTGAGTGGCTTTTGTCATTCTGGCTTCTCAAAAATCTTTCTTCTTTGTGCTTTACTGTTCTAGTTGTGTTTCTGCATCCTTGGATGATTATTCTTCCTGAATTTTTTTTGATTTTTCTTTTTTTCTTTTTTTTTTTTTTTTTTAAAGATTTTATTTATTTATTTGACAGAGATAGAGACAGCTAGCGAGAGAGGGAACACAAGCAGGGGGAATGGGAGAGGAAGAAGCAGGCTCATAGCAGAAGAGCCTGATGTGGGGGCTCGATCCCATAACGCTGGGATCACGCCCTGAGCCGAAGGCAGACGCTTAACCGCTGTGCCACCCAGGCGCCCCTGATTTTTCTATTTCTTAACCTCACAAGGGTGCCTTGCCCTCATTCTTTTCATACTATTCCTTCAGCTTTTGTTTTCACCTCTGGAATTCTGACACTAGGATATTGTGATCATTAGTTTATCGTGTCTCAGTTTGTTTTCTTTAATAGTTTTCAGGAATGAGTTCACTTTTCTTAATGTGACTTAAAACAGATTGAAGGGCATTGTCACACTAGCACTCATTTGCATTCCAAACCCTTAGTTGTATGTCAGGGAAAGGGGTGGAGTTGCAACTGCACACAAGGATCACTTGTCCACCTAGAGGCCTACAGTCTAGCTCCACGAGGGCTGCAGCATTCTTCCTGAGGTTTCAGAGGAACCTGCAGACCTCTCCCCAGAGCACCTAGGAGCCATTATTCAAGGCTTCATCAGTCTTCTTGGCCTGTGTCTTCCCATTCAGCATCTCCAGCTTGGTTCATTTTCTGGGTTAGTTGCACTGATATGTCTGTTTTCTACATGTATCCATGGGACTAGGTGGGCTTGGAGTCCTCCTACTCCATCATTTTCCCTGGCTCCCACCAGAATAGCTGTCCTTGAGTGACCTATTGTCCAAACCTACAAACCCAAGTGAAACTGGATTCATCAATTCAAAATTTAATACCATCAAGCAATGTTTGTCACGTGGTAGAAACTCTCTAAATATTTGTTGAATGAATGAATGAGAGAATGAATAAATGAAAAACATCCTGCCCCACTCTCACTGCTCCCCCGAGACTGATCTTTTTTTTTCTTTTTTTGAGAAATGTTTGTGGAATTGCCACCAAACTTCCCTCATATTGTTTTGAATGTCAAATGTGGCAAATCACCCGCTTTATTATTTTTTTAAAAGATTTTATTTTATTCATTTGAGAGAGAGAAAGCGAGCATGTGCACACAAGGTGGGGGAGAGGCAGAGGAAGAGAGCGAGAAGCAGGTCCCCACTGAGCAGGGAGCCTGATGCGGGGCTTGATCCCAGGACCTTGAGATCATGACCCAAGTTGAAGGCAGACGCTTAACCGACTGAGCCACCCAGGCGCCCCTGAGCTTATTTCTGCCTTATTCATCTAAGTGCCCGAGACTAGAAACTGAAGTTTGCTGATTGCTCCTTTTCCTCAGTTCTTCTATCTACTCAGTCATTAGGATCCTTCAAAAGTCTTCCTCAAAGGTCTGTTCAGTTTGGTCTCATCTCAGGGCAAAATTCTCATCTCAGAATTTTGAGTGGAAGCATAGAGGAAAAAGAAAATAAGATACTCCGGATCCTTATCTTACCACTAACTCAGCTGTATATAGCCTTGGGCAAATTACTTTCTCTTAATATTGGGGTGTTTTTCATCTGTAGAATGGAGAGATCAACTAGGAGATTTCTACGGTCTTCTATAGCTTTACTTTTTCTACATTGTATGGTTTTATCTCCCTAGTGTTACACCCAGGTGAGGCGTTATAGAACACACCCTCAGTAAAGTATAGCTTATTCATTTAAGTGGGTATTTATGTACATTCCCTTCATCTTAAACACTTTTTGTTGGAATTGTAGAAGTAATACATGCCCATGATTTTTAAAAAAAATTTTTAGGGCACCAAATGAAAAGTGAGGGGCGCCTAGGTGGCTCAGTTAAGCATCTAGCTCTTGATCTCAGAGTCTGACTCTTGATCACAGCTCAGGTCTTGATCTCAGGGAAATGAGTTCAAGCCCTGCTTTGAGCTCCACACTGTGCATGGAGCCTATAAGAAAAAAAGAAAGAAAAAAGTGGGTTTACCCTGCACCCCAGCACTACTCTCCACGGGCATCCTGTGTATCCTTGCAGGAGTTTTTTATACTTGGCAGAGTATTGCATAACTTATGTACAATTAATTAATATATTTTAACAACTGGAGTGGATAGATAGTAACCAATACAAATTTGGTTACCTGGATAGTGCCTTTTAGCAGGTATAACTTATAACATTGCTTCAAAATAACTGGTGCGCCTGGGTGGCTCAGTCGGTTAAGCGTCTGCCTTCAGCTCGGGTCATGATCCCAGGGTCCTGGGATTGAGCCCCGCATGGGGCTACCCACTCAGTGGGGCGCCTGCTTCTCCCTCTACCTCTGCCCGCTGCTCCCCCTACTTGTGTTTGTTCTCTCTTTCTGTCTGTCAAATAAATAAATAAAATCTTAAACAAAATAACACTATGTCTCTCTTATATATTAATTCACATCTGGAAGGTGTATATATTTCATTAGGATATGTAAAGAGAAAAAAAATATGTATTATTCCCCTTAGAGATGTGAAATATGCTACATATTCAGACTATTCAGCAATTTGCTTTTTTTCCATCCGATATATTTGCATTTTTCCAACTTAGGGTACATGTGTATTTTGTATGGAAAATTCTTGTTAACGTTTACATAGTATTCCACTGTATGGATATATTAAAATGCTTAGCCATTTAGGTAATTCAAGTTATTCATAGTATTTTATTATTAAAAACAATGCTGTAGTGAACACGTCTGTAGAATTTTCTAGAAGTAGAACTCCTCGGTCAGAGAACATAAACATCTTAAATTTTTATTGATGCTGCCAAATTTCCCTCCAAATAGAGTGTAATACGTAACATGATTCACGCACTTTTTAGAGGGTATACTTAATTTAAATTTTTATTTGAACCTATTTTCTATGCTATTACTGTGTTTGTTAGGATCACAAATAACAGGCAACAACTTAAGCTTTTTAACTCCTTTCACCCCAAAAAGCTACCAAAGAATATGAAATGGTATCAGAAATTGGTAGGTATTTCCTGTATCTTAAGGGCAGGACTACAAGAAAGAACTGGAACCCAGAACTGAAAAGCCAAAACTGTGACTCTGTGCAGCTTGTTTCTTCTTGTTTCTGTGTATCTGTTTCATTTTTAACGCTATCTCCC
Organism: Ailuropoda melanoleuca; assembly: GCF_002007445.2. Classification (NCBI taxonomy): domain Eukaryota; kingdom Metazoa; phylum Chordata; class Mammalia; order Carnivora; family Ursidae; genus Ailuropoda; species Ailuropoda melanoleuca. The sequence continues at coordinate 63,335,412 of NC_048224.1, read as the reverse complement.
AGCAAACAACTTTTTATTTTTATCCAGTTCACATGGCAAAATATCACCATTACATGTTATCCAGTTGCAGCAGCATGCAGCCATAACTTATTCTCAGTCTCAGTGCTTAATCCATAGGAGAGAGAGCGTGAACTAGAAGTGGGGAGGGTGGTCTGATCTTATTTCCCAGAGAAGGAGAGAGTGGGTTATAGATCAAGCAAATACCCCCAAAGAAGCCATTCACAATAACAAGTAAAGTATTTGCCATTTATAAATGCTCTAAATCTATAAGTGTTTCAACTGTTTGTGAAACACCAATAGTAATTTATCTTGTTGCCAAGTCAGTACAGTTTGTTTGCTTTAGAGGCCATCATAGAACAATTAGCGTCTAACTATAATGTTATTGTTCTCTATTCGTCCATAATAATGGTTTTTAAGGTACTTTTTGATTTGTGAAGTCTTGGGACATTTCCCTCGTGAATCTCAAAGATCTATTTGTCACTTACTTAAATTTCAAAAACTGAAACTTAAGGTTCTATACGATATACACACTCTGATGGAACTCTATTCCATTGGACTTCCTTCTCTTGAATTTTTTTTATCAGAGTACTTGAGCTGAATTGGGAAAACAAGTCTTACTTGATACGATTTCTTGTTAATCTTTGTCATCATCTCTGACCTTTTCACCCTGTTTCAGGCACACCAAGCCCTTCCCTATTCTTTAAACAAACTAAGCACACTTCCACCTCAAGGCTTGTCCTCTGCTTAGAATCCTCTTATTCCAGTGTGATTTATTAACCCCCTTACTTTTTTTTTTTTAAATGTTACATTAGTCACCATATAGTACATTGCTAGTTTTTGATGTACTGTTCCATGATTCATTGTTTGCATATAACACCCAGTGCTCCATGCAATACGTGCCCACCTTAATACCTATCACCGGCCTATCTCAATCCCCCACCTCCCTCCCCTCTGAAACCCTCAGTTTGTTTCCCAGAGTCCATAGTCTCTCATGGTTCATTCCCCCTTCTGTTTACCTCTCCTTCATTCTTCCCTTCCTTCGCCTACCAATCTCCCTGCTATTCCTTATGTTCCATAAATGAGTGAAACTATATGATAATTGTCTTTCTCTGCTTGACTTATTTCACTTAGCATAATCTCCTCCAGTCCCGTTCATGTTCCTGCAAATGTTGAGAAATCTTTCTTTCTGGTGGCTAATATTCTGTTGTATATATGGACCACATCTTCTCTATCCATTCGTCTGTTGAAGGGCATCTCAGCTCCTTCCACAATTTAGCTATTGTGGACAATGCTGCTATGAACATTGTAACCCCCTTACTTTGATTTCATTTTTCTCAAATGTCTCTGAAATTACAGAGTACAGTATCCCAATTCCCATTCCCTGCTTTATTTTTCTTATTAGCACCTATCACTAATATACTATTTATTTTGTTAACTTATTTATTACACCCCATCTCCTGCAAAAGAATATAAGCTCCATGAAGGCAGAGATTTAAGCCTAGAACAGTATCTGGCAACTAATAGGTGCTCATGTTTTGAATGAACAAACATAAATTGGGCAGCAGTAACGTATGTTAGAATTGAATGGAAGAAGTTCAGGGTTATTTGTTTTAAAAAAAGTGGTCTCAGTTTTGCTACTTGGGATAGGGATGGGAGATAAAAGGTTATGTTTTTATTTTTCTTGAAAAAGCTATTTTATAATTTAAAATCCCACAGGGTGCCTTAAAAAATTTAGACACATGCATTTTGATATTTTACATTAGACACTGTGTTACAGTAGGAAAAACTTGAATCAGGACTTTGTAAATCCGAGTTATGCTACCTAACTAGGTGTTTGACCTTGTGCAAGTCACTTACTATAGATCTCCTTCTTCATCTGAAAACGCTGTTCTATTTCTGAGGTTCCCTTCTACCACTTGACATTTTTATTTCAGGAGTTCTCTAATGCTTTTTGGTATGATTTTAAAATTATTATCAATTTTGCAGAATTATTTGTAAAAGAAATGAAGTTTTATAGTCAAATTAACTAAGCTTGTACATCCTTCAACAATTTCCTTTTAATTCTTAAATGTAGCCATCAGATATTGTGAAAGATGTCAGTTGATTAAACCTGACCGGGCACATCACTGCTCAGCATGTGACATGTAAGTATTACCTGTTCGTTTTTATTTTCACCCTAGCACTGGAAATTGGTGACAGAAGAATAGAAGGGGAAGGAATATTTTATATGCTTTATACTTAACAAGAACACTATCCTCTCCCTTTATTTGCTATGTATGTTGGGCTAACAAAATATTTATATAAGCTAGAATATACTTTGAAGTAATCTTGGTTAATAGTTCCTATACTAGTTGATAGCATATACCTCATATGCTTATGCTTAATTTAATATTGATGAGCAAGTAAGTAATAACCCCCTTAAGAAAGGTAACTTTATATCTGGAGTAAAAAGACTATCATCACAATTTTCTTATTTTTATTGCTGGTACTAAAACCTAACAAACCACAAAAGTATTGTTTTCAGGTACCGTCTATGACATTGTTATCAGAAAAATTTAATTGTGTGTGTGTGTGCGCGCGCGCGCACGCCCCTGAGAAGGTAGTGTGTTGAAGGAAAGATCCATAGTTTAGGAATCTCTACTAGTCCTTGAACTTTAGTTAGACAGGCTGTTTAACTTTCTGGGCATTAGTTTATTCATTTCCTATATTGCAGCAGTTGCCTCTTATCTGCCTGCGGATCTGTTCCAAGACCCCCAGTGGATGCCCAAAACTGGATAATACTAAATCCTACATATACTATACATATATACCTATGATAAAGTTTAACTTATAAATTAGGCACAATAAGAAATTAACAACAATAATAATAAAATAGAACAATTACAGCAATATACTGTAATAAAAGTTATGTGAATGTGGTCTCTCTCACCACATGCCTTCTTTACTCACCCTTATTGTGATGAGTTAAAGGGAGGAGAATGATGTGAACTGTGGCGCAGCATTGGGCTGTGGTTGATCTTCTGAAGTACGTCAGAAGGAAGGTCATCTGCTTCTAGACCATGGGTGACCGTGGGTAGCTGAAACCAGGGGAAGCGACTAGACCAGGGGGACTGCTGTTTTGAGATGTTCTATGGTCTAACTTTATACAAATCTAGATTATGTGTATTGGTGAAGAGGCAAATTTGGAGGGTTTTCTTATTATAAAAGTACAGTAGTGTTATCCATGGAATACAATTTTGTAAATTGTGTGGAAAAAATAACCATCTGTAAGCCTATCTTTGTTAATATTTTAACGTATTTGCTCTTAAAGTTTTATTTTTATGTGTTGCATGTGGTTAAAATAGCATAGGAATTTCTGTATTTCATTTTATCTCCCTCAGCTAATTTGTAAGCTGTACCTATCTAATTTACCTAGTGCTATATGTACTATATCATATTAAAATGTCATTTGGTGTGATTCAAGGCATTTGGCTGTGTTCAGCTGAATTCCCAGTATTAAAAATCATATCTTAACTATAAAAGGCCTTTTGGAAATACCAGAACTTCTCATATCTTAACTATAAAAGGCCTTTTGGAAATACCAGAACTTCTCTAACCTAATGTTTACTGGGTTAGTTTTTCTTTATTTTTTTAGAGAGGGGGAGAGAGAGAGAGGCAGAGGGAGAAGGAGAGAGAGAATCTTAAGCAGGCTCCACACCCAGCATGGAGCCGGATATGGGGGCTCAGTCTCACAACCCTGAGATCACTACCTGAACTGAAATCAAGAGTCGGAAGCTTAACTCACTGAGCCACCCAGCACCCCTGGGTTGGTTTTTCTAAGATACTATTTGTAAAGGTAAAAAGTTAAGCCAAAGAAAGGGAAAACTATCAGAAATTAGTATTAGGGGAATTTTTATGCAAGAATTTTCTTATGTTTATTTGTTTTTTAGATGTATTCTTAAGATGGATCATCACTGTCCTTGGTATGTATAAAAAAAGAGGAAATCATATTGGGGGTGGAGAGGTGGGAAGGAGAGTTGAGAGTAATTTACCTCAGCATTTCCTAAATTTTGAAGGTCAGTTCAATTACTTGATTACTCAAGATTGATCTAGTCCTATTTATACGCATATATATGTATGTACATGTTTATATTAAATGTATTCCTTTAAATATATACTCTGATGTTATTAACCCAAGTAGGTATATATTAAGAATTAACATTAAAATTCCAGATTTCTCATAGAATTTATTAAAAACACACATCCACAATTAAGATACTGCTCTCTACTTCCCAAGTGACCCATTTCCAAGTAATAATGATTAAGTTTTTTTATCTGTCATATGTATTATTGTTTTTGTTTATTATAGTTAAAAAATAACATTAAAACTTACCATCTTAACCATTTCTAAGTGTACAGTTCAGTAGTATTAAGTATGTTCACATTGTGTAACCAGTCTTCAGAAATTTTTCATCTCGCAAAACTAAATTCTATATCCATCACTGCCCCCCCAGCCCCTGGCAAGCACCATTCTGTTTTTTGTTTTTGAGAGTTCGTGATTTGTCTTATTTTTACAGTGTGACTTTCTTTATTCTTCTAGGGTGAATAACTGTGTGGGATTTTCTAATTACAAATTCTTCCTGCTGTTTTTATTGTATTCCTTGTTATATTGCCTTTTCGTGGCCGCAACAGTTTTACAGTACTTTATAAAATTTTGGACGGTAAGTCTTTTTTCTATCTTAAAACTTTTTAAGGTGCTGTATTCATAAAGAATTCCTTCGTTCTTTATTACAAGTAGATGTACTTTATTTCAGTTTTACTAGGTAGAATTTATGATGGATCAGAAGGCAGATGGGATTACGATTTACCTTCATGTTTATTTGTAAATAAATGGAGATTAAATTGGATATAGCAAGCTTTTTTTAGTGAGCCAAACTATTTTCAGCAATATTCTAACAATAGAACTATCAATTTTCTGGAAATAATTGCTTTTACTTTAGTTGAAGAGACTTACTGCAGTTTTACACTAACAAAAGTGAAATTGCCAATATGCCAAATAACCACTAATCTGGTTCCTGCCTCTATAGATGTTAATCCTTTTTCTGTCATAAGTTGTAAATGTTTTTTTCCACATTTTCAATTTATATCTTATAACCCTGTTTTCTTTCATTTTTATCAGATCAAAGTTTTATATTTTTAAAGCAGTATTTTTATGATTTTTTTAAAGATTTTGTTTATTTATTGTAGAGAGAGAGTACATGCGTTGCATGCATACAAGCCGGGGTGTGGGCAGAGGGGGAGGGAAAGGGACAAGCAGACTCTGTGCTGAGCTTGAGCCCTACAGAAGGCTCAATGTCATGACCCTGGGACCCTAAGATCATGACCCCAGCCGAAATCAGGAGCCAGATGCTCAACCAACTGAGCCACCTAGGCACCCCTAAAGTACTGCTTTTAAATAAATAATCAAAAAATCAGAAATCCTAGGGGCACCTGGGTGGCTCAGTTGGTTAAGCATCTGCCTTTGGCTCAGGTCATGATCCCAGGGTCCTGGGATCAAGCCCTGCATCAGGCTCCCTGCTCCGTGGGGAGCTTGCTTCTCCCTCTTCCTCAACCCCTCATTCCCTGATGTGCGCACACACGCTCTCTCTCTCTTACTCTGCACTCTCTCAATAAATAAAATCTTTTTAAAAAAAAAGTAAAAAAAATAAAAACAGTACTTTTCCTTTATGATTTCTGGCTTCAGTCTATTCACTGTATATTTACACAATATTCACCCAGGTTTTCTTCCTTTGACATTTTAGTTGTTTTTGTTTTCACATTTAAATCTTTGATTTTGAAGAAGAAATTATTGTGGTCAAAAAGTACTTTGTATTTACTCTTCCTAAAAATCCTGTTAGGAAGTTTTAAAATGTAGGTTTTATGATTGAACTGTTCAGGTATGGTGAAGCCAGCAGATCAGGAGATGATTACTACTGAAAAGATAGTTTGTCGCTCACAGTTTCTGAGGGAAGAGGCACACCACGCCATGCAGGGCTACACAGGGAAGCACCAAGCAGGGTAACCAGGTTTAGGTTAGGCAGTTTGCATTATATCTATGGTCCCTGGGCATAAGAGTTTTCCCTGGTTGTTTTAATGTATCCCTGGAGTGGTTAGGGCAGGGAAATTTTGCCTCCTGGAGTGTAACAGTCAGATAGAGGAGGTGATTTGGACTATGAACTCTGGATTGGTTAGTTTGTGTATGAGAGGTTTATTCCTTGCTATCACTTAAGAACTGGATAGCTGTGGGAGACACGGTCTCTCTTCAGTCAGCAAGGCCTCAGATGCTAGAGCATCAAGGATACAAAAAATAAGGGGAGCCTGTGTGGCTCAAGCAGTTAGGCATCCGACTTTTGATTTTGGCTCAGGTCATGATCTCAGGGCTGTGAGATCGAGCCCCATGTTGGGTTCCACACTGGGCATGGGGTCTGCTTAAGATTCTCTCTCTCCCTCTCCCGGTGCCTCTTGCCATCCTGCCCCACACTCACTCACTCTCTCTCAAAAATAAAAATAAAAAAGAATACAAAAAATAAGAAAATGTAGTTAATGCAGAAGGAGCTATTATTATTCCAGTTTTCAAAGTTGAAAACTGAGGTTAGAGGAGTTAGGAAACTAGCCAGAATTTGAACATAGATATCTCTGTTTCAACATCCAACTACTTTTCACTGTGAGTTGTTATTCGTAATCATACTTGGGAATTACATAATTAAAGCCTCAAGTCATCAGGCACAATTACTTTTCCAAGAAATATCTAATACATTTTAGAAGGACTTTCACTAAAACATTGTTGAATTTTTAAACTTTGGGTATTTAAAACCCAGGGTATGCTAGTATTTACAGTGCCTTTGTGCATACTAGAAAAGAGCACCCCAGTTCTGTGTGGTCTCAGCCCAGTGAATTTTGGGTTCTATCGTTCCCGTAGTTCTAAGTATCTTTGTTCAGTTTACAGCCTACTTAACCCTACTCAGTGGCCCTATTTAATGAAGAGGATTCAGTGCCAGATGAATGAAATCTAAAGGATAGAATTTCACATTTCTTTATCAGAAACTTCAGTAGTGTTTGCATATAATGATTTATTAATTAAAGAATAAATATTTTGGGGGGTGACTGGGTGGCTTAGTCAGTTAAACATCTGACTGTTGATTTTGGCTCAGGTCATGATGTCGGGATCATGAGATTGAGCCCTGAGTTGGGCTCCACACTGAGCATGTCTGGAATCTACTTGGGATTCTCTTCTCCTCTCCCTCTTCCCCTCCCCCACTCATGTGCATGCTCTCTCTGTCTCTCTCTCTAAAAAAAAAAAAAGAATAAATATTTTTAAAACTTTTTTTCAGATTTATTGTAAGGAAAGACTAGTAAACTTAAATCTATCTTTTTCTACATTTGTAGTATCTACCATGTGCCAGGCAGTGTTCTAGGCACTTTGGATGTATCAGTGAACAAAACAATGTCCTGTTTTTATAGAACTTACTTTTGAGAAGAGGATAGCATATAAGCATAGTAAATAAGTAAATCCTGTTGTACATTAGAAAGTAAACACTATGAAAAAAAAGAGCAGAGTATGGGATGTGGCAAGTGTGTGGGGATGAGTATGACAGGGGCAGATAGAAGTGTTAAAGAGAGCGATCAGGGTAGACCTGCTCAGTAAGATGATCAGATTTGAGCAAAGACTTGAAGGAAGTTAGTGGACACATGGGAGCACCTATATACAGAGAGCAGATATTAACAGACCTAAAGAGAGAAATAGGGAACAATGCAATAATAGTAGGGACCTTAATACCCCACTTTCATCAATGGATAGGTCATGCAGACAGAAAATCAATAAGGAAGATTGGCATTAAAATGACACATTAGACCAGGTGGACTTACCAGAGATACAGAACACTCCATCCAAAAGAAACAGAAAACACAATGGTAGAAAACTAGAAATCAGTTACAAAAAAGAAAACTGGAAAACTCATAAATAAGAATGCTCTAAAATACCTAACTTCACCTTTCGAGGAACTAGAAAAAGAACGTACAAGCCAAAGTTAGTAGAAGGAGGGAAATAACAAATCAGAGTGGAAATAAATTAAATAGAGACTAAAAAGACAATAGAAAAAATCAGTAAAAGAGCTGGGTTTTTTTTTTTAAGATAAACAAAATAGTCAAACCTTCACCAAGAAAGAAAGAGGACTCAAAATAAGAAATGAAAGAGAAAACATATCTGACACCGCAAAAATACAAAGGATTCTAAGAGACTACTGTGAACAGTAATACACCAGCAAATTGGACAACTTAGCAGAAATGGATACTTTCCTAGAAAATACAACCTACCAAAGACTGAATCATGATGAAATGAAAATCTGAAGAGATTAATTGCTAGTAAGGAGATTAGATCAGTAATCAATAACTTTCCAATAACCTAAAGTCCAGGACCAGATGCTTTGGTAGTGAAGTCTACCACACATTTAAAGAACTAATGCCAGTCCTCAAAATCTTCCAAGAAAATAGAAGGAGGAACCTTTCCAAATTCATTTTATGAGGCCAGTATTTCCCTGATACCAAAAATGGACAAGGGCCCTATAAGAAAAGAAAATTACAGGCCAATATCCTTGTTGAACAAAGGTGTAAAAATATTTTTAAAAATATTAGCAAGCTGAATTCAGCAACACATTTAAAAAATCATACACTATGATGTGGGATTTATTGCAGGGATGCAGGTATGGTTCAGCATCTTTAAATCAATCTGCATGACATACCACATTAACAAAATGAAGGAAAAAAATCATGATTATCTCAATAGATACAGAAAAATCATTTGATAAAACTCAATATCCATTTTTGGTAAAAATTCTTAAAGTAGGTGTAGAGGGAACATATCTCAATACAATAAAAGCCATATATGACAATCCCACAGCTAACATCATATTTAGTGATGAAAAGTTTAAAGCTTTCCCCCTAAGATTAAGAATAAGACCAGGATTCCCACTTTGGCTATTTATTCAGCACAATATGTATTGGAAGTCCTAGCTACAGAAATTAGGCTAGAAAAAGAAAAGGAATTCAAATAGGAAAGAAGTAAAGCTGTCTCTATTTGCCTAATACATAATGTTATATTTAGAATACCCTAAAGACTCCACCAAAAACTGTTAGAACTAAGAAACTAATTCAGAAAAGTTGCAGGGTTCAAAATCAGTTGCATTTCTATACACTAGTAACAAACTATCGAAAGAGAAATTAAGAAAACAGCCCCATTTATACTTGCATAACAAGGTCAAAATACTTAGGGAATAACTTTAACCAAGGAGGCGAGAGAACTGTACATTGAAAACTTTAAGAGACTGATGAAAGCAGCTGAAGGCACAAATTAATGGAAAGTTAATCTGTACTCACTGACTGGAAGAATTAATATTGTTAAAATATCCATACTACCAAAAGCGATCTACAGAATCAGTGTTCTGATTCTAAGTTCCAATGACATTTTTCACAGAAATAGAACAAACAGTTCTAAAATTTGTGTGGAATCACAGAAGACCCCAAATAGCCAAGGCAGTCTTGAAAAAGAAGAACAAAGCTGGAAGTATCACACTTCCTGATATCAAACCATATTACAAAGCCATAGTAATCAGAACAGTATGGTATTGGCGTGAAACAGACACCTAGATCAATGGAACAAAATAGATAGGCCGGAAATAAATCCATGTATCTTTGGTCAGTTAATTTACAAGAAAGAGTATACAGTGGGTAAAGGACAGTCTCTGTAATAAATAACGTTGAGGAAAATGAAGATACCTATCTTCAAAAATCAGTTCCAAATGGGTTAAAGACTTGAACATATGACTGGAAATCATAAATCTCCTAAATGAAAACTTTGGCAGTAGCTCCTTCACATTGGTCCTGGTGGTGATTTTTTAGATTTGACACCAAAAGCGAGAAAACAAGTGGGACTACATCAGACTAAGAAGCTTCTATATAGCAAAGGAAACCATCAACAAAACAAAAAGACAGCTTACTGAATGGGAGAAGATATTTGCAAATCATATATCTGATAAGGGGCTCGCCTGGGTGGCTCAGTCGTTAAGCGTCTGCCTTCGGCTCAGGGATCCCAGAGTCCTGGGATCGAGCCCCACATCGGGCTTCTCTGCTGGGAGCCTGCTTCTTCCTCTCCCACTCCCCCTGCCTGTGTTCCCTCTCTCACTGGCTGCCTCTCTCTCTGTCAAAAAAAAAAAAAAAAAAACACCATATATCTGATAAGGGCTTAATAGGCAAAATATATAAAGAACTACAACTCAATAGCCAAAAAAAAAATTTTTTTTTTCAAAAAAATGGGCAGAGGATCTGAATAGACATTTTTCCAAAGACATATGGATGGCTAGCAGGTACATGAAAAAGTGCTCAAGTCACTAATTGGGGAAATGCAAATCAAAACCACAGTGAGATATCAACTCATACCTCTTAGAACAGGTGTTATCAAAAGATAAGAAGTAACTAGTGTTGGCGAGGATGTGGAGAAAAGGGAACCCATGTACTGTTGGTGGGTATGTAGATTGGTTTAGCCATTATGGAAACAGTATGAAGATTCCTCAAAAAATTAGAACTACCATATGATCCAGCAGTTCTACTTCTGGATATTTATCCAAAAGAAACGAAAACACTAACTTGAAAAGATATGTGTAACCCCATGTGCATTGCAGCTTATTTATAATAGCCAAGACTAAACATCCTGTGTATCCCATCAGTGGATGAATGGATGAAGAAAACTGTGTGTGTGTGTTTGTGTGTGTGTGTACACAATGGAATATTACTTGGCCATAAAAACTTAGGAAACCCTGCCATTTGTGACCACATGGATGGGCCTGGAAGACATTATACTAGGTAAAATAAGTCAGAGAAAGACAAATACTGTTTTCGTCACTTATATGTAGAATCTAAAAAAAATTTTTTTTGGACTCATAGATACAGAACAGATTGGTGATTGTCAAGGCGCAGTGGGTAGGGGATGGGTAAAGTGGGTGAAGGTGCTCAAAATAATATTAAGAAGTCCTGGGTATGTAATGCACAACATGGTGACTATAGTTAAGTATATTTGAAAGTCGTAAAGGTGGTATCTTAAAAGATCTCATCACTAGAAAAAAATTTTGTAACTGTGGAATGGATGTTAACTAGACTTACTGTGGTGATCATTTTGCAATGTGTACATATATTGAGTCATATTTTACACCTGAAACTAATAGACTTATTTGTTAATTATATCTCAATTTTTTTAAAAAAGTGTGATCAGGGTAGTTCAGAAGGTAAGATTTGAGCAAAGACTTGAAGGGAGTTAGTGGACATTTGAGAGAGAACATTTTTGAGGAAACATCTGGACTTTAGAACAAAGGCCCAAAAGTAGGAGCATCCCCACCATGTTTGTGTAACAGCAAGGAAGCTAGTGTGGCTGGAGTAGAATGAGCAAGAATGGGACTAATGAGAAGTCCGGACAGTGGAGCTTGGAGAATGTTGAAGGACTGTGTCTTTCTTAACGAGTGAAACAGGAGCAGAGGAGTAATATGGTCTTATTTTAATGGATCACTCTGATTGCGGAGCTGAAACTAGACCAGAGGTCAAGTGACAGCACCTCTTACAAGGCTTTTGCAGTAGTAGTGAGTGAAGGTGGTAAGAAATTCTCAGATATCATTTTTAGAAACTAATCAGAAGTTTTTTAATAAAAGCTATTTGCTAAAAAAATTAATTTTATTCTTTCCTAGATGTAAATCTTTCAAAACAGTGGGGAAGTTTATAAAGTATACCTTGAATGTGCTTGAGGAGCTAAATATTCTTGTCTGTTTTCTCTTCTGTGTTTTTGGAGAAGATGTTGTCAGTGACCTTTAGGGAACAACATCTTAGTGTTCCTTCAAAACAAAAGATTTATAAAACTAGTGTTCAGGATAATTTTGTATAAAATTTGGTTTCTTAATACATTATCTCTATTTGTACAAGCTTTGCCGCAGGAAATCTACAGAGAGTTGTCCAAAGGTAAAATAACATTATTGCCATGCCATTCTTGTGACATTTATAGTAAATATGTATAATACTCATTTGCTTCACAAGATGGGAAGTTAAAAGAATTGCTTGATATATTTAAAAGGTACTGTCGTTACTCTGGGAAAGAAGAGTAAAAAATAAATGTCAGAATAATCTAATGCTAAAAGCCTTCATTTTTATCCTGTAAACAATGTTTATTTTTTTTTAAAGATTTTATTTATTTATTCGACAGAGATAGAGACAGCCAGTGAGAGAGGGAACACAAGCAGGGGGAGTGGGAGAGGAAGAAGCAGGCTCCCAGCAGAGGAGCCCGATGTGGGGCTTGATCCCACAATGCCGGGATCACGCCCTGAGCCGAAGGCAGACGCTTAACCGCTGTGCCACCCAGGCGCCCCTGTAAACAATGTTTAAATCAAGCCAGGACCACCTCATGTTCTAGTGGAGTCTCTGATTTGCCCATGTAAGGTTTTATTTTAAGAGCTAACAGTTAAAGGCTTCCTTTCTCCTATTAATAGATACTGATTTCTTCTAGGTTAAGATTTTGCTTCTGTTAAAATGAATATAACCATAAGAATGGGTAACAACAAAGCTATTTTCATTCAGTAATACCTTGTGGTAAATGTATTTACCCAAACTGCTAATTACCTAAAAAAACTGTGTAGGAATTGAGTGAAGATAAAAAAGGTAGGAATTGAACAGCTGAGGGCGTGGGGATATATCACAATTAGTGTCTGGTTAGCAGAATGTACAATTAAAATAAGCAAATATTTTAGCATAGATAAGGAAAAATCCTTGCATATCCTGGATATCAGGGAAAGCTTATGAATATATGCATAAAGTACAAAAGAAAAATGTTGAGTAAAAAGTGCATCTTTTTATTTTATTACTGAAAATATTACTAAAATTTTTAACTGTTTAAGAGTAATTTTTTAAATGACCCTTTCAGCCTCTTACATAAGCAAGCTCTTTTGATAATGCTGATTTTCTGTTTTGGGAGACGTTACTTTTGGATTTATTATCTGAATTTATTTTATACTCTTCATATCTGGCAAGATTTTTGGTAGTTTCAAAAGTCTTTAGGAAGAATCAGATAATATATTTTAGGGGCTGACTCTTGTTTCTTCTTTCTTTAGGGGTTAACTCTTCTTTCTTCCTTCCTCAGAATGAACTCTCTGATACACGTGCAAAGTTCCACGTACTTTTCCTTTTCTTTGTGTCTACAATGTTCTTTATCAGCGTCCTGTCACTTTTCAGCTACCACTGCTGGCTAGTTGGAAAAAACAGAACAACAATAGGTGAGTGGGTTAAAAGAAATCTTAATTATTTAGGAAAATGACCATAAATGACTATGAAATCATGAGGACAATAGTCAGATGATAAAGAAGTGTAAAACAATTGTGTATTAAGGTTAACTATGACTGGATGAAAACAGTGGGTATATAATAAATGTAAAGTTTCAAAATTTTGAATGTTGAGGATGTGAGATTGGCATTTATATGTATTTTCAGTAGTGCATTGTATATAAAAGAACTCTATAAATTTTATTTTTTTTAAAGATTTATTTATTTATTTTAGAGAGAGAACATGAGCTAGCAGGGATGGGGGAGACAGAGGGAGAGGGAAGGGGAAAGAAGCAGACTCCCTGCAGAGCACGCAGCCTGTTGTGGGGCTGAATCTCACGGCCCTGAGATCATGACCTGAGCTGAAATCAAGAGTTGGAAGCTCAACCGACTGAGTCACCCAGGTGTCCCTACAGCTTATCTTTTAGCTAAAACGTGTTCTTTACTTTTTTCCCTACCTTTGACTATACACTGACTGGCGTGTTCCGTGATTGAGGCTAAGGAGTAGTGTTTTTGACATGTTAATCATTTCCATCTTTATGTCAATTATATCACTAATATCAGCATTTATTTCTCTATTTTGCTCATTTTTTTAAAGTGAAATATAGGGGAAGAATTCAGTAAGGTATTAAAATAATTGGACAAAATTTCCTGAATAAGGCTAGTATGGCATTGGCTCAAACTAAGCTATTAGCCTATAAGCAGCCACTGTGCTATAATTGAAACATTTAGGCGTTGGCTAATGTACCAAGATACAAAATAGGGATTTGTCACACTGTTTCATAGGAAAGTCAAAGACTCCTTGCCATCTAAAGCCATGTGTCTGCCAGGGGAATTGGAGGCAAATAGATTATAATACAAAAAGATGAAGATATTTTAGGGAGACTTTTAGATATGTTTATGTTTGGATTATTTTAACTTTGTGTCTTACTGAGTCATGTAAAGGCATGATGGGTCCAGGGCAAGGATTTCTATTCCCTTTCTTCCCCAGCTCACTCTCCATTGTGGAGCTCTTCTCCAATTCCATCCTGCCTTCATCCCTTTTCTGTGTAAATAAACTTTATTGTATCTAGTAATTAATTTGTTATCCTCTTTACAGAGTACCCTGCCATCTCCTTACCTTTAATCAATGACAAAAGGTAGTTTACATGCAAAGTCTAGTCCTTATGAACAACCCAATTAAAAAGGTAGAGATTTCACATAGAAAAGTAGATTTCTGGGGCGCCTGGGTGGCATAGCGGTTAAGCGTCTGCCTTCGGCTCAGGGCGTGATCCCGGCGTTACAGGATCGAGCCCCACATCAGGCTCGTCCGCTATGAGCCTGCTTCTTCCTCTCCCACTCCCCCTGCTTGTGTTCCGTCTCTCACTGGCTGTCTCTATCTCTGTCAAATAAAATAAATAAATAAATAAATAAATAAATAAATAAAGCTATAAAAAAAAGAAAAGAAAAAAAAAAGAAAAGTAGATTTCTTTTCAAAAATTGATAAATCTTTTAACAGTAGGCCCATTTTCCTATCTGGCATCCTTCAGTTGGAACTGAGTAGTAGCCAACTGCTTTAGATGGGAGCCTGACACTTTAATTTGCCACAGTTCCAATCCTCCTTCATTTCCTGCCCAGCCCCGTAGTTATGAGAGAGGAGTGCTTCATGGGAAACCCATTGTTCTCTTTAAACAGTATTCTTCAATCTTTTTTGCCAGTGACTACAGTAAGAAAGGCATCATTTGTATTGTGACCTAGTGCATAATTTTATAAATAAAATTATATAAATAAAATAAGCAAAAATTTTACAAAACATCATTAGTTTTCTATTGGGTGCGATATATTCTAATATTTTCTATTCTAGTTCATTAAAAAGAAATGCTGGTCACAAAAAAAAAAAAAAGTGAAAAACACTTACTAAGGTGTTTTAACCCTTACTTTGAAAAAACTACCCTGGTACACCACTTCCTTTACAGCTCACCTTCCACACCCCTGGTCCTAGGCTGGTTCTCCACTCTTCCTTCCAGAGTTCTGTTCTCCTGTCCTTTGAGGTATCACCTCTACCCTTCTCCACAACTGTCACCTATCCACCCTACCTTGAGACCATTTCCCCAATTTAAAAAGTTTCTGTATTCAAACAAATGCAATCATCCCAAACAGGCAAGCTGGTCCCTTTGATTCTCATGGCTAATCATTCCCATAAACAAAGCACTGAACCTTTTAATCGCTTGGGACTGAAGAGCCCCTGAAATTGTCAACTTGAACTTTCTGTTCTCTGGCACTCTTCATCCTTCCTTTTCTCTACTCCAGCTGTATTTCCTCTTTTACACTGCTGGCATTCTCCCAAGCATTCCTTTCCCTTCTGGTCTCATTTCTCATATTTTCGATTCTAGATCCTGTAACAAATGACTTTAACAACTCTTGACAGCACTCTTACACTATACCTGTCCTGGCTTTCTCCTGTAATTCAGTTGCTGATCCATGACACCTGGATTATTCTAGCTCTCCACTTTATCCACAAGTACTTCGGGGCTGTGGAAAGCTGGGGAAGGCAGTCTCACTCCCACAGTGATTGGTGCACCTACACATTTAAAGTCTCAGTGCTCACTTGGGTCCTCCTCTCTATTTGGCAGTCATGTCATGTGTTTCTGAAAAAATTAGAAGTTGTCATGAGTAAATTCTTATCTTCTCCCCTTTATAACCTCGAACCGACATTTCTCCTTTCAAACCCATCACTCACTCTGCCTCTAACTTCTGAGGACAGATGTGTTTTCTGGTATCTAAGGTTAATCTTTAGAACTCCTCTAGAGGCTGTCTTATTTCTTCTAGAATTTTCTTCCATCAATTTTTACTTTACTTTTCTATATCATCAACCTTTCCCAGTTCCTCTCTCCCTGGCTTCTTATCCTTAGCTTATAAAACATGCTAAAATAAATCGTATTTTTAAATAAAGAAAAAAACCTTTTTCTTGTACAATGTGTATCTTTCTCTAGCCCCACTCTACATCACTTAACAGCCAAACTTAAAATAATGATCTCTGATCACCATCTGCTTCTTTATCTGTTACTTGTTGTACAAGATCATGCTCACATACCACCACCCACTCATACGTGTATATCACAATGCTTTGTTAGACTGTGTGTTCTTTGTTAAGAATTCCATCCGATTTACCTTTGGATTTCAAACACCTGGTACTGTGCCGTTAGGCACATAGTAAGAATTTCATAAGTAATAAATGAGTGAAGTTGCAAGAGTTAGCATATCTTTTTAAAAAGGTGAGATATAGTGAACACACTTCAGTAGATTTTTAGTAAAATAAGTTTCAGAAATTTATCTTTTAATTATTACAAACATTTATTTTAAATTTTGAACATTTATTTATAATTTTTAAATAGATTAACTCTTTTTTCGTATATGTACATATGACAGAATCATTCCGCTCACCCACATTTTCATATGGACCTGATGGAAATGGTTTTTCTCTTGGATGCAGTAAAAATTGGAGACAAGTCTTTGGCGATGAAAAGAAATACTGGCTACTTCCAATATTTTCAAGGTAATGTATCAAATGCAAGTCTCAGAAGTTACACAATCTGTGATAGTCTGTCTCTTTGGCTAATATCTTAAGACTCAGAGAATACAGCATATAATGACATCCTTATGAGCCTTGAGAATGAAAACTCAGAACATCTTGATTATATAAAATACTTTATTTTTCATGTTTTTTATTAAACTCTCCCAAAAGAGAGTTTGGGCATATATTTGAATGGAAAGTAGGAAAAAAAAAGATGATGTGTAAAAATAGCAATCACTCTTTTTCCTTCAAGATGAAAATAAGTTGTTTGAAGTAGAGAATCGTAAGGATTTATACTTATTAGCTATATCTTCAAAGATTCTATCACAGATGATGTATTCTGTTGTGTCGTAAAAGAAGACCCAACACATAATGCAGTTTTTAACTTCAGATTTAAATGAAAATTTAAATGAAGGTATATGCTTGAGATGATTCATAGTTTCCTTTTTTCCCAAATTCCCAGCCATCTTAGGCCATCTGTATACCAAAGTCATTACAGAAAAGTAAAAAATATTTGAAATTCAAGTAATATATTTATAAACGTTACAGGGTTTTTTTCCCCTTGTTTAGCTGTATTTCTTATATTTTTGTCTGAAAATAACATTTTGCTTTCACTTTTGAAAGACATTTTTGTTTGGCATATAATTCTAGGTATTGCTTCACTGTCTTCTGGGTTACATTTCTTCTGACAAGAAGTTTGCAGTCATTCTTTTTTTTTTACTGTATAGGTAATGTGTCTTTTTTTTCACTGGGTGTTTTTAAGATATGCTTTTTAGCATTAGTTTCATGCAGTTTGATTATGATGTTCCTTGGTATATAATTTAATTCATGTTTCTTGTGTTCGGAATTTGTTGAGCTCCTTGGAACTGTGATTTTATAACTTTCATCAAATTTGGAAAGTATTTTAACCATTATTTCTTTAAATATTTATTCTGTCATCCCCACCCCCTTTCCCCATTACTGTAGAGACTCCAGTTACATGTATATTAGTATACTCGAAGTTCTACCACAGCTCCCAGATCCACTGTCCATTTTTTGTTCAGTCTTTTTTCTGTGTTTCATTTGATAGATCCTATTGCTGTACCTTTAAGTGCATCAATCTCTTCTTTGGACTTTTTTATCTCCTGTATTGCAAGGTTTTTCCACTCTGATTGGATAGAACACAGACTAGTATTTTTTTTAGTAATATTTATTTTGTTATATTAGTCAGACTAGTATTTTTTAAGATTATTTTCTCTAAACAGGGGTTTCAGCGTTGACTGGTATGGTTTTGGTTTTTTTCCCCCTCTTTCTTTAAAGATGCTCCATTAACTTCTGGCTTGCATTGTTTTTGAGAAGAAATCAGCCTCACTCTTATCTTTATTCCACTGTTTGTAAATTACTGGGTCTTTTTTTGCTCTTTGGCTACTTTTAAGATTTTATCTTTATCACTGATTTTAAGCTGTTTGATGATGATGTTTTTTGGTATGGTTTCTTTGTGTTTATCCTCTCTGGGGTTCATTAGACTTCTTGGATCTGTGAATTTATAGTTTTCATCACATTTGAATAATTTTCGTCATGTCTCCCCATATCCACTGGTTTTTTGGGCACTCCTAAATATACATATGTTAAATTGCTTGATTGTGACCCTCAGGTCATTGCTCTTCTTTGCTCCCCAGGGCCCATCTTTTTCCTCTATCTGCTAACCTTTGGATAGTTTCTGTTGCTATGTCTGTAAGTTCACTGGTCTTTTCTTCTATGATGTCTGCTCTGCTGTTAAGCTCATTCAGTGAATTTTCATTTCAGATATTGTATTTTTTAGCTCTAAAGGTTCAGTTTGATTCTTTTATTATATATCTTACATTCCTCTTCTCATATCCATTTTTTTCCTGTTAATTCACAGACATATTTATAATTACCTTTTTAAAGTATTTGCTTCAAGTTTTCATAGTCATTTCTAATTCTTTTCTGTTAACCATTTTTTTCTTAGTTGTGGATCACATTTTCCTGATACTTTTTATGCTAGTAATTTTTTATTAGATGGTAGACACTTTGAATTCTGTGTGTTAAATTTTGCTCTCTCCCTTTTGCAGTTATTTTTGTTTTAGCTTGGTCCTTTTGAGGCTGTTGTAAGCCTAGATTCACATGTGTAGCTTAGCATTCACCAAAAGACTCCAGTAAAATGCTGTGCACATTGTTGTAGCCCTTTCTTTGTATATCTCCCTCTTCCTCAGCTCTGCCTAGTAGATTCAAGTGACCTCAACTTCTTGAAACACCCATCTCTGGCACCTCAACTCAGTGAGACTACTTGCTCTACTTTTTTCCCCTGGTGGTGCTCAGGTCCTGGCAGAAAGCTGGGACTCGCTTGGTTGGTTTCTCTTTTTTCAGAGACTACAGTTCTATGTTGCCTGTTTGGAAAACAGTTATTGTATATACTGTTCGATTTTCTGGTTGTTCATGACAAAAGGTCACATTTATCAGTTAATCCGTCTTGGCTGGAAATGAAAGTCCCTGTTTTACATAATTTTGGTATTTTTAAAATGTGAAATTAAGGAATTCTGTACTTTTTTGTAGATTGTAAACTTCTTGAAGGCAGAGGGTTTTCTTCTCTTTTGTTCACTGCTATATCCCTAGTCCTGATAATAGTACCCAGGGCATCATAGGCATTTAATAAGTATTTGTGAAATGAATAAATATTTGGAACTTACATCTTGAGTTTCAATTTGAGCCTTTTTGATGTTTTAAATGATTTGATGAGCAGGTCAGTTACCCAAATATTTGATTACCTGCGTTTGAGATATAATCTTAATAGGCATCATAATCTTAAGAAGCATTATAATCTCAATTACCCAACTATTTAATGTTTGAGGTATCATAACCTTAATAGGCATTATCGTCTTTTTTTTTTTAAGGTTTTTATTCATGGAGAGAGAGAGAACAAATGAGAGAGCACACACAGAGGGCATGGCAGAGGGAGCCATTTATTTATTCATTAATTCTGAGAGAGAGAGAGCAAGTGAGAGAGCACACACAGGGGGCATAGCAGAGGGAGAGGGAAAAGCATGCTCCCCACTGAGTAGGGAGCCTAATACAGGGCTCAATCCCAGGACCCTGGATCGTGACCTGAGCCAAAGGCAGACGATTAACTGACTGAGCCACCCAGGTGCCCTAGGCATTATAATCTTAATAGTCCTGAAGGATACTGTTTTCAAATATATGTAAATTATAAGAGAAGATGGCTTATTTCTTCAATGAAGCTAGTAACCCTCTAAATTAGAAAATTTTAAGAATTATTTTCTGAAATGACATGATAATTTCTTTTTACTGTGCTTTTGAAGAATGGTTGTTGAATTTGACAACCTTATTTAAGTTAATATGATTTAAATTATTACTGATATTTTTCATTATGTAGCTTGGGTGATGGTTGCAGTTTTCCAACTCGCCTTGTGGGGATGGATCCAGAACAAGCTTCTGTTACAAATCAAAATGAATATGCTAGAAGGTATGCTTCTTATCATTAAGTTTTTCATTATTCATTATAAAGCAAACTGTGTGTGTTTACATACATGTCTGATAAATACAGTAATAATTTGTAAGTCAACATAGATAGGGAAAGAGAAATTTTATGTACATTTTTTTAACTGAGAGCTAATATGTGTATGTACCTAATATGCTTAGGATAACCATATTTTTTATCATCCAAACCAGAACACCTGGAGAATAAGAAAGAGAATGCTTGCTTTTAATAGTTGAACCAGGACAATCACATATAACTGGAAATGTCTGAACAAACTAGGAAATATGGCTATCCTAAATATGCTACATCTTTCTAGAAACTAAGACATTCTTTCAAGATTTGATTCTTGGTTTATATCAGCTATATTTTTTTTCAAAGAAATTAGTCATACTATCCACCATTATATTTTGATAAACATTTAAACTGCAGTGTAAAAATAATATTAATGAGTATTTCAAAAATACAAATGTAAAATTTTTTCTCATTCATCTTAGAAGATACTTTTTCAGTATTTGCATGGCAAGCAAATTGATTCATAAATTCAAAGAAATAGTTCATTTTAAATGGAATTTAAGAAAGAGATACTTCTGTCAAAGTGAAATAGTCAAAATTTATTTGGGACACAATTTATTTTTAATTGTGGAGGAGGAGGGATTATAAATTCCAAGCCAGCCTATTAATATCAGAACATAGACCTTCAAACCTACAGTCTTAGGACCTTAGAAGTCTGACATTTATTGTGAATCTGAACAAGTCACTTAAACTGTGTGAGACTCAGTTTCCGGCTCTATAAAATGAGGGTAGCCATACCTTACCTCCAAGGGTTATTGTGAAAGTTGACATAATGTGTATAAAGCACCTAGCACAGTGCCTGGCCCATAGTTAGTGCACAAGAAATACTAGTTCCCTTTTCCTTCTTCTGTTCCTCCATTCCCTCCTTCCCTGGATCTCTTAGCAAGAAAAGTAAGTCTACGCTAAATCACTAAATCATTTTTTCCCCTTAGATCTAAACTGCAGAGGTAGAAAGCAGAAAACTTGGGAAATGACAGGTAATTTTTTTGTCCTGGCCAAAGACATAGACCCTCACCTTGTGCTACCTTACAGCTCTTGATTAACATGTTTTAAAAGTTTCACACCAGCCTCTGAAGCTTTTTTCTTTTGTCTAATTGTTTTCTTTGGCACTGTTGGAATATAAACTCTTGGGTTTAGAGAGCCATTCAATTGGGGGTCGGGGGCATAATTTTCTCTTGAATATAGAGGTTTTTTTAGAGTGCTGAGATCTCATGAGTTGCCCTCACATATTTAGGAGAAGGAATACTAATTTGCTGCTTATTAATTAAGTATCCTTAATTGAGCATTAAACTATTTACTAAATTACTTCTTCCTGTTTTCAGTATTGGCTCAAATCAGCCCTTTCCTATCAAACCGCTTAGTGAATCCAAAAACCGATTGCTGGACAATGAATCTCAATGGATAGAGAATGGATCTGAAGAAGGCACTGTCAGATCAGGTAATACTTGTCATTTGAAAACAGTGCTTTTTCTGGTTAAAATGAAGATCAATCAGATTTAATAAATGTATAAAAATCAAAACAACATGATATTTTAAAATATTAAGATATGTGAAACTTTTTAATAAAATATCTTACAAATAGGGTGTCAGTGTTTATTGGTGGCTTTTATGGAGAAAGAGGTTTGAGTGTGGAAGTATAGTGGCTACTGCTGTGTTTTGTTCTTTTCAGAGTTGGGATTTTCTTTTGTTACCCAGCCGCCTATGTCTTTACCTCAGATATAGAAAGTTCTTTTGGGGGCGCCTGGGTGGCACAGCGGTTAGGCGTCTCCCTTTGGCTCAGGGCGTGATCCCGGCGTTATGGGATCGAGCCCCACATCAGGCTCCTCTGCTATGAGCCTGCGTCTTCCTCTCCCACCTCCTGCTTGTGTTTCCCTCTCTCGCTGGCTGTCTCTATCTCTGTCGAATAAATAAATAAAATCTTA
This sequence comes from Ailuropoda melanoleuca, assembly GCF_002007445.2. Taxonomy (NCBI): domain Eukaryota; kingdom Metazoa; phylum Chordata; class Mammalia; order Carnivora; family Ursidae; genus Ailuropoda; species Ailuropoda melanoleuca. Next base: position 63,313,008 of record NC_048224.1, on the reverse strand, counting down.
AAAAAAAAAAAAAAGTTCTTTTGGCATTCACTGTTCTGAATAACATTTAAACAAGGTTATTCTTTAGGGTCTTAACTTTTGCTTTCTTGATGACTCAATCATTTCATGAATTGTGGATGCATTATAGAACAGTTGATAAGACAGAGATGGTCTTTCAAATTAGATCGGGTGTATAACATAGCCGGGCCACCTAACAAACATTATAGCCTAAAATATATCACGGCGGTTTTCAACAGCACTAGTAATAACATTGTCATCGTCTTGCACTGTGAGAAAATGGTTTGGACATTCAGATCAATTGGTACCAACTCGAGGAAATACCCTAAAACTTGGAAACTTACTGTAAGAATTTCTGATTTTTTTTTCTTTTTGGCTTTTAGCAGCACTTAAATTATTCTCCTGAACTGGTGTCATTCGGATCTTCATTAGGATCCTTAGACCCCATGTAGGTCAAGGGAAAAATTCATTTCATGGGCTTCATAATTACTGCTGCTGAACATCTTTAAAAGCCAATTGACATTTTTACAAATATAAGCATAAAACCTGACTTTTAGCTCTTAGCATTGCTTTACTTCTGGGTTCTCCAAGAGCATAAATGGTTGACACCGTAAGCTTATTTAGTGCTTACGTAAGAGTTGCTTTTACTGTAATCATCAATTTTACCAATTAGCTAGAAACTTAATACTTCTTTTTTTTGTCCTGTCATATATAATTATGTGCTTACAGGGACAAATAACCATGTTACAGTGGCAATAGAAAATTGAGTACCACTTGTTCATAACTAACCATTTGAATAAGAACAAGGTAAGACAGTATAAAGGTAATTTCCTTGAACAAATGCAGTTATTTGCATATTTTGTAATCTCAAAACAATTTGCAAGTCAATTGTTTTTACTCTTTTAATTATATCAGCAAAATCAGGTAGTTCAGAAGAGATTGAGAGGTAGCAGCTGCTTAAATCCCATTTTTCTTACCACTCCTAGTGCAATCTTTGTAAATATGTATTGGTAGATAAATGAAGAAACTAAAAACAAGTTTGGGTTGATATGTGGACAGCTAATCCTTTCAGTAAACAGTGTCTTGTTAATTAGTTTAAGAAAGAAGAGTGACTAATTAGGCTGCAGAAAAGACTGAAGAGGTTCACTGATGTGACTTAGTTGGAAAAGATACAATGAAAGAGCAGTTTACTGTAGCCAGCCACACTGATCAGCTGTTTTCAATCTGGCTAGCCCCCCAGACAGTAGCCAGAGGAAATTAATTTAATAGCACTCAAGGACGTTCCAGACAGATTAAACATAAACTGTAGTATCAGCAGTGAGAGTAACATAACTAAATTGAACTTTGAGGGATGTAGTGAATTCTTTGTCTCTCCTAATGCTTCAAAACAAAGACTGCTTGTCTAAGTTAGGAGCTAGGATAGTGACTCAGTAGCATCTTAGGCAGCTATTAGAATTTTTGAAGTCTTCCTTATAATGTATATTATACTGATTATCTTTTGCTCCATAACAAATTACCACAAACTTAGCAACCTAAGGCAACATCCATTTATTATCTCAGTTTCTCTGTGTCAGGAGTTCATTTTTTTTTTTTCAAAGAGCCCTCATCTGGAGTCTCAGGGGAATATCTGCTTCCTTGCTCAGTATTTTTCATTAGCATTCAGTTCCCTACAGAGGACCCAGAGCCCATGTCCAAAGTAAAAGCCAGAGCCTAAGACCTAGACCGAGTCAGAACAGCACCCTTATTGGGGGCTTGTGTCAGGCTGGACTCCAAAGAGGAGTGGTGATTGTATCATGTGGTGATCATGTCAGCCAGAACTATAGCTGTGGTATAGCCCTGGTTTTTGGATTCTTAATGTGGGCGGGATAATGTCTAATGCTGTGGTTGTTGAAAATCTCAACAACCTATAAGTGTTGCTGTGGTATTTCCCCATATCCTATAGCAGTCTTACGAAGGGGTAGATAAGATGTCTCCTCGGATTTTGTCCAAGTTAACAGTAAGGGAGAACTGTAAGAATCTACCTCTTTTAAAATGCTCTCTTGATTGCTTCAGAGGAAGAAAGTCAGAGATATCACTTATTTACTGTTTATAAAAATCTGTGTTATTATTACAGTATTAGTAGTATTAAAATTTTATTCCCTGTCTTGTTATTTTAGCAGCTTTATACCTTAGTCCAGAGAACCATTTAATAAATCTTTATTTTCAGAAATACAAAATCAAGTTTTAACCAATAACTCAATTGTTTCTGGTTTTGTAGGTTTATAAAAACATATTATGGACTGATACTTTCAGTTTTATTTGCAAGAAAATGATCAATGGAATGAAATAATTGAAGTATAACAGAAGATATATTTTTTAAAAAGGAAGCCTTTGTAACAGATCGCCGGATCCATAGAAGCACTACTCCAGAGCAGAAAGATGCCTTAATCTTAAATACACCCATTTGTGCTACATCAACTTATACTGCTACAAAAGTGACTTAATTTTACTTTGGAAATAACACTTACCTGTTATGAGATGCTACAGTAGCTATCAAGTCACATGTTAACATGGCATATGTATTTTTTTGAAACCTGAGTTACATTAAATTAGAGTTGTTTCTTAGTATCCATATAAAGTTTCACCCCGAAACAAGCTGAAAAGTTGCGTTAAGTGAAGTACATGTAGGGCAGTATGGTGGCTGAAGGTGAATAATAATATCCATTTACTGTTGCTTGTACTGGATAAGGAAAAGAAAATAACTTTTTTTTTATTGGGTGTTTGCTAATTTATAATTACTGTTTTATACTTTTCAACATTTATAATAAAGTTTTTTATTGTTGGCTATAAAATAACACTCAGAAAGATTCAGATATCTAAATATAATTATTTAAAACATGGAGCACATTTGTATAATTCTTTGATGGCTTAGTTCTAAGCATTAATACAACCATGTAATGTAGTGTTGTGCCCGAGGCTTAAAGGAAACTTGGCAGTCTAGGAAATATTTTTGGTTCTCTCTGCTTTTAAATTACTTTTTTATTGTACTTTCATGGGTATTTTTATGGGCAGGGAAACAGAAAGGCACATGTGCTCTAGAAATATTGGACACAGTCAGAATAGTGGCAGTGGCTAGAAGAAAAGTAAAGAGGAAGATAGGCAGGTGTCATAAGCTGTTAAAAATTATTTTTGGTCCCAAGGTATTTAAATGCAACATGCTGTTGACTTTTAAATGTCAATTTAGGCAATTACTAGAAATGACTTTGAAACTTTTTACTGTATTCCTTTAACAGCTTAAACAGGACTTGAAAGGCAGTTTGAACTAGGGTAAAACCACCTAGTGTAATTCTGCTTTCTGGAAAGAAATTCTAACCTAAGTAGTCATTTAAGACTTCCAGTCTGTGAGCAGTGGATTCAACTCTTACACACAAAATTTTAAATCTGACTTTCTAAACACCAGCCCCTTTCAGCCTGGTAGACCTAGATCTCCTTTTCCTTTTGAAATGCAATCTAAGGGACAGGAATTGTTGCATTAATTCTAAGGGAAAATCCTATATCCTGTAAAGGAGAAACAAGGTAGAAATGTTACTCCTCCCTTATCCTGTTTAGTCAAATATACGCACACAAACCAAAATTATTGAAATAGCAACCGTTACAGTTTCCCTATCTGTAAAATGGAATTGGGGGGAAGGGGTGATATGCATGAGTTGGACTGAATGACCGCTCACGTTCTTTGATTTCTAATTTTGCAAAATTAACCTTACATTTCACTCATCCAACAAGTATTTTTGGAGTACCTTCTGTATGCCAAACATATGCTAGGGATAGCTCTGTAATTTCCTAATGTAGCATAAATTTTATAGTCAGCTATTCCAGATCTTCAGTTCATCGGATTTGTCTAATTCTGTTGGCTATATTAATATTAGGTTTTAAAAGGAAGTTATGGGTTTTTTCCCCTTTGAACCAAAGGAATGAGTTAGCGTTGAAAATATAGTTTGGAATACTACTATTATGATTCTTCTATCTTTATTTCAACTTTATAGTCCTAATAATCTTGACTCTAAAAAACTGAGAGTTAAGGGATAACAAAATACCACTTCATTTTGGCATTTTGTGTATTATAAGGAAATTGTGAATGTTTAAACCTACTTGACTACTTTCAGAATTGTTCTCCTCGTACTTTCTGTATTTCTACATTTAGATCAAAGGATTTGCATGCACCTAACAGTTGAGGAAACATAAATTTCCCCTTTAACCTATCCAGGCACTTTGTGGTGGTATATTTTTCTCTTTTAAGTTGTATTTCACCATCCTCTTTAATAGCATAGGAAACACTTTTTCAGAGATTTTTCACTTAAAGCCTTTTGCTTTAGTTACCTTTGCTTTAATTTATGGCCAACATTTTGCCACATTCTAAATGCTTGGCTGATTTATTCATACATATTAATGGTCATTCAGCAAGGGCCTATAAGCTGCATGGGAGTCAGGGCAAGGCTGCCTCTTTGGTATTTCAACTGTTATTGATGAGTTCTATCAACTCTTGGCAGGGGAAAGGTCAAAATGAAGGCCTTCAAAATGTATTAGTACTAGCTTTGGTCCGTCAAACACTTTGAATAGTTGTGGCGTGATATTTAAGGAAAATAAAGTTGAATTTCAGGTCTTGCCATTGCCTTTAAAGACAAAATTGACAGGAGTCTTGGTTTTACCTGGGTACAGATTTACTTGAATACTCAGTACCTGAGGCATCTGACCAGTATCACTTTGCCAAACCAAAGAGCAGCTGCAGTACAGTAGTTCTTAAACATGAACACGTTTACAGAGTTCAGTTCCAACTTTACATGTGGATGATTTTTAAAAACCTTTTTATATATTGAATGGTTTTGATCCAATGTGTCATAGGTGAATTTAACTGTAAGGTTAGTTTAAATCAAATATGCAATGTTTACTTGAATTTTATTTCTTTTAGAAAGATTTTGACTATGTTTACAGGATTGTTCAAATTAAAGATTATCAGACACATGAGATGTCCATTCAGTAATCTTTGAAGCAAATGTATATTAAGGGCTGAGTGTTAGGATCTGTGTATTTGGGGCACCGAATAGACAGTGACTTACAAATATGTTTTGCTTGCATTTTGTTCTAGGACTAGCACTGCTATCAATGGAAACTATTTTTAAAGTAACTAATCTGTTATTAAGAAAGTAATCATATTTTTGCATTTTAGCCAAAATAAAGAACCATATCTGATAATTTGTAAGACATAGGTAATATGTAAGCCTGAAATCCATGTGTTTCATATGATGTGAACTGTATTTTCCAACCTAAATTAAAAATGCAATATAGATTCAGAATGGTCCATATTTTTCTAATGACTTCACTTTATATTATTTTGTTGGGTTGCGTAAAGAGGCAAGGAATTGTATTTGTATTAAAAGATAAAGAAAGCTATTAGTCAAGGTTATTATATTTGTACATGATTGCAGATGAGTCTGCTATATGCCCATTTAAAAGAAAAGATGGACACTATTTTTAAGTGATCTTTAATATGTTTTTATAGAAACAAAATTTGAAATACAGTTTATTTTGGTTGTCTTTACTTATCAAGTACTGTAAGTCCTGTATTTGTTTCTCATAAGTATAATCCTGGACCATGACTTAATGTTAACTCTTTGCTTTGTCTTTTGGATGGCCTAACCTACATTAACATGAAGGCTGAACATTTTTAAACTTTTTTTTCAAAAATCATAATAATGATTTACTTTATTAATAAACAAAATAAAGTCCTGAAAGAACATTTTTTTGTGTTGTTGTTATAAAGTGGTATTTTACCAAATGAGAGAATAACTATTATTTTGGTCATCTTGAAAATTTAGTAAAATAACGTTTAGAGAATTAGCCAGTAATGTGGGGGTAACCACATCTAAGACAGTGTCTTAGTTTACATAGGCGCAAGGTATAAATTGCTTTATTCAAAGCGTTTTAAATTTGCTTTTACTGAACATAAGTTGAATTTCAATTCAAAAGTCACTTTAGGATTTTAAGTACCTTTGAAACACTGTTAAGAGTTGTTGAATTGTGGCTGTCAAAATGCTGAATAATGGGTTTTATCTTGTGTAGAATTCTTTTCAAAATTTGTGTTCTAATTCCCTTCCAAATCAACAAAGTTTTGATATTTGAGGCTGCTGAATAAAACAGTAAGGCTCTGAGAGCTGTGATTCCCAGTTTTTAGACTAGCAAAATTTCAAAAACATTCATAGGAACCAGTAGAGGCCAGTGGAGATGAAGCAACCTTTATGTTTTGTTTTTTTGGGAAGCGGAGGGTAATTTAGAGCACTGTGTTTGGGGTGGGAAGGAAGATAGACCACTAACTGGCCAAAATGCCATTTGACACCCAAAGCATTAATGACATCACGTTGGCTTTACTTTTCTTGGCTTTACTTTTCTCACTTCTCATAAGCTCTAATAACTTTTCAGAACCATTCTGGAAAAGTTGAGTGATGTTGGCCTCTTTTACCTATCTTATACTCATGCACCCCAGAATCTAGAGGGATGAGAACTAACATTTTAGTTTCTTCTGTGTAACAGGTATTTATGGATGTTTAACCTCATTTTCTTTAACCCCTCCATATCAGGCCTTCCATCTGATATAGAGGATTTAAGTGCTGTTTCCACTCCTTAATTTACCACCTGTTGTTCTTCAATCAAGAATATCACCTCTCAGCCCATTCTCCAGTAAGGTAATTCTTTTTTCATCCAGGATTTCCAGTCCAGTAGCATGCTTGCATCACACTTCCCCATGACTCCAAACCAAGGTAGGGCTCTGTGCTGTCTGAAGGACCACACCACTGCTACTAATTTAATTTAGCTATATATTGGTCACACATACTTTCAAGTCAATTCCCTAGATTATAAATTCTTTTTTTTTTATTATGTTAGTCACCATACAGTACATCCCTAGTTTTTGATGTAAAGTTCCATGATTCATTACTTGCGTATAACACCCAGTGCACCGTGCAATACATGCCCTCCTTAATACCCATCATCAGCCTTTCCCATTCCCCCACCCGCCTCCCCTCTGAAGCCTTCAGTTTGTTTCCCAGAGTCCATAGTCTCTCATGGTTCATTCCCCCTTCTGCTTCTGTTTACCCCTCCTTTTTTCTTCCCTTTCTTCTCCTACTGATCTTCCTACTTCTTAAATGAGTGAAACCATATGATAATTGTCTTTCTCTGCTAGATTATAAATTCTTGACGACCCTTTTTTTGGTAAGAACCACACACAAAATGAACACTGAAGTTCAGAAAAGAATTATAGGGAATTTCATGTTCATTACTCTGTCATGTCCCAAGTTCTCAAAGAAAAGGGAGCATCATAGCCTATAAAATTATCCCAAACTTGAAAAAAGATTTGTCAAACAATCTTTGACACATTTTAGTGGAAGTATAAATTTATGGTGCAGCATCATTGGAGAGCAGTTTGGCAATATTCAAGTTTTCAAATGTCCATATTCTCTGACCTCTCAGTTCTACTTTGGGGAATTCTGTAGATTTACTTCTGCATTGTGGGCTATACATAAGGATATCAATTGCAGAGCTGTTTGAAACAACCGAAGACTGGAAGTAGCATGTCCCAACGCCATTTATAGGCACAGAGCGCAAGAGAATATCTGAAAGATACACAATGAACTATTAGTAGGGTTGCCGCCAGAGGAAACAGGTCAGGAATAGGTTATATCTCACTGTTTGCCCTTTCATATTTTATTTTTATATTGTGTGCACATGTTACTTTTAAAAAAGAAAAATGGGTAGGCATTTTTTTTAAGGATTTTATTTATTTGAGAGAGCGCACGAGACGGGGGAGGGTCAGAGGGAGCAACAGAATCCCCGCTGAGCAGGGAGCCCAATACAGGGCTCAATCCCAGGACTCCAGGATCATGACCTGAGCCAAAGGCAGTTGCCTAACCAACTGAGCCACCCAGGTGCCCTGGGTTAGGCATTCTATAGATCAGTGAGGGAAAAATAGGTTGTTTGAGATGTGATGCTGGACCAACGTGCCAGCCATTTAGCAAAAATGAAATTGCTCTATCCTTCACATCTTACATCAGGACAAATTCCAGTTGGCTCATGAACTTAATTAAATGTTAGAAAACGAAAACAAATACCGCAGAAAAAGCATGGGTAACAAATTCTATAATGGGCTAGGAAAGGTATTTCTAAGTGGGCACAATACAGGTGGTCATAAAGAAACACAGATTTGAGTACATGGAAATTTAAGAGGAAAACCAGCACTAATAGGAAAAGATGGAGGTAGAACAAGAAGAAATTCACAAAAGAAATATGGATCAATAATAGCATATAAAAAGATGTTTGGCTTCATTAATTAAGGAAATATAAGTGAAAACCCCAATAAGATCATTTTTGCCTAAGATAGGCAATAGCCAGTGTTGCTGAGGATATGGGCAAAGAAGCATTTTGGTGGGAAAGTAAAATGGTTTAACTATAAAAGTAATTTGGCAATATATGTCCAAGTTTCACTGTGCATTGTAATCTTGGTACTGGCCACTGCACTCTTAGGAATTTATATAGAGATAGGCACATAAAGCTGGGTGTTTGAGAGGCTTTTGGAAAAGTAGCATATGTTCATTTATAGGGGAATCAGCTAAATTTATGTTACTCTTTTCCAGAGACTACAATGAAGCCATTTAAAGAAGGTTTTGTGTAGCTATATACATAAAAATTGAAGTATCTCCATGGGAAAGATCTTGACGACATTACTCTGCATATATAGTATGACCCCACCTAGAGCTTTCAAAGTACATGTTGTGAACCTGTGTGTTCAAACTCAGCCTCTATGCTGAGCACGTGCTCCAGAGGATGGGTGAGTGCTGGGACCGGAGGGAATGCAGAGCCACAGCCCACCCTGCCTCCCAGGGCTGACTTGGGGGCAGGTGGGTGGCAGCTGCCCCTACCCTTCTGGCTGCTGGGGGAATATGGGCACCCAGGACCTCCACACTGAGATGGTAAGGGAAACTCCCAGTTCTGAATCTGCCGGGGCCCAGGCAGGCAGAGTGAGGGCCCAGGACATCATGCCAGCTTATGAGGTGCCTCGTTGGGCTGCTCAGAAGTAATGACCACCTGTTTGGAAGATTTACCAACTATAAGCCTGTGCATATAGTGTGGATAAGCTGCTGTAAGCCTTTCCCTCAGCCTTTTAAAGTTGAAGGCCTTGTTGACAACATTGGCCTTTTTAGATGCGGAGAAGCTGTCAACGTATGCTAGAAGTACAGTTAGAGAAATGACTTGTGATCATCTTTTTGTTAAAATTCACTCAAGAGACACATCATCTGGAAGTGACTTTTGGAAATGCAATCTCTACATCACGTTTTGGATTCACATCCACATTTGTGTCCAGAGTTGGAGGGAAGAGAAAAGACAATGAGAGGTGGGGAATGGTTTCCCCAGAAAGTGTGGGGGCCATTTTCCAGATGTGCATTGTCACTCAGCACTTCTGTACATAGTGCATATAGTGATTAAACTCCAGTCCTTAATTAAAGTATGTCACTTTTCTAGATGTTTAGATGTGCTCATCATATTTCACAGTAGATATAGAAAGGGTTACTATTTCGCTCTTCTTAGATTGTCTTTCTAATAGAAACACTGAACCACTCTGGAAAATAATTTATACTTTTCACTGAGTAGATGGAGGAGACTGATTTCATATGACAGATGGAGGGTTGATAAATATTTTGTGTACTTTCTTGGTTAAATTCATAAGAAAGACTTAATACTTTTAGAAGTGAAATTCTTAATCTCCCTCTGGAGTACAACGTACCGTACTTTGTCTTTTAGTTAGGTTGGGAAGACAAAAAAGTAAGGAAAGATTTTGCCAAAATGTCATATTTTGGAGACACTTTCAGATTATAACCATTCCTCCCCATGTGCATTTTATTCCAAACAGCTACGCACAGAGTGAACATTGTAGGTCCATATTTTAACATCTAGTCTTTCTAGACACTTTGAAGTAAAGATGTTTGTTACAAATAGTAAAATAATGTGTTTTTTATACTTTTTTCCCCTTTGGTTGTTAAATTCAAAACCTAATGTCATGTGATGGAGTTTATTAAAAAAAAAAAAAAGACTGTCTTCTGGATGATGTTAATCTGTCTCTTTGAGCTGTATCGCATGTATGAACTCTTTGCTGAAAAAGTTACAAAAGAATGTATGAAAGGAAAGGTCCTATGCCATCTGCTCATTTTTAGAAAACACTCCAAATTATACTTCATCCCATATATGTGGGGGTTTGGGGGGTTTGGTTTTGGTTAAATGATCCTTTGTTGAAATGTTTTTCTTTGTAGTTCTTAACTAGCCAGGCATTCCATTGCACCGCCACTGGTGTCCTCTATGATGTCAGGAGGGTGGCGGCCATCAACATCACAGCCCACAGACTGGGCAGTCCCCAGGATCTCTTTAATGGTTCAGACAGTTCTCTGGCTAAAGATTGGTGCACATCTGTCGGGCATTGCTGACAATCTTATCAAAAGTGATATTTCCACTGTGCTTAATGTTTTCCTGCTTCTTTCTGTCTCTTGGCAGTTCCTTGAGAGCTTTGATAATCAGGGCGGAGGCAGAAGGTACCCCTTCAATCTGGGCTGTCTGTTCTAAATGGTCAATCTCACAGTCATCCTCAGACCCTTCCAATCACCAGTTGCCTTGAGGATGTCATCACCAATGTTTTTTGGGAGACAGACCCAGGCGGCTGATCTTAGGAGCCAGGGCAGTTGTGGCGCCAGCGTCCCCACAGTGCACCTCAGCTACATGAGCTTGATCTCACTGGGGTCGAACTTAGGGGTTGTGGTGGAGGTGGCTAGCGGTGGATGAACTCAAATTCAGCACGACCGAAGGGAGTGGACCTTGGCCTCCTTGGAGCCAAAAACCAAAAGGTCCATATGTGTTTGTAGTGGTTGAAATCGAGTTTCTTGGGGCGCATGGGTGGCTCAGTCATGAAGTGTCTGCCTTCAGCTCAGGTCATGGTCTCAGGGTCCTGGGATTGAGCCCCACATTGGGCTCCCTGCTTAGTGGAGAGGCTGCTTCTCCCTCTGCCTCTGTCACTCCCCCTGCTTGTGCTCTCTTGCTCTATCTCAAATAAATAAATAAAATCTTTAAAAAAAAAAAAAAAGAAAGAAAAGAAACAGGGACGCCTGGGTGGCTCAGTTGTTAAGCGTCTGCCTTCGGCTTAGGTCATGATCCTGGGGTTCTGGGATCAAGCCCAGCATCAGGCTCCCTGCTCAGCAGGAGGCCTGCTTCTCCCTCACCCACTCCCCCTGCTTGTGTTCCCTCTCTCGCTCTCTCTCTGTCAAATGAATAAGATCTTTAAAAAACAAAAATTTCTTGTTTTGAAACACCCAAGATGTCTTGGGTGATGACACATGATATAGAGCTAGTGGAATAACGTTTTATAAATATCTTTGTTTAATTTTATGTAAAATTGGAGAAATATTTTACAGGTAGAATTGTTAAACCACTTTGAGCAGTACATCTCCGGTACTCGTTCATTAGTTTGTGAGTGAGAGAAGGCTAAGTACAAGGTTGAGTTTCTACAGATGTGTTTCTCTGTAGGTAATAAGCTGCACCTTGGTCTGTATCTGTCAGCATTTTATATAGCTGTACTTTTTAGATACATTGTTAAACAGTTAAATGGAAAACATGCTTTCTTTCTAATATTCTAGTAATTTAGCAAGTAATGGTTAGTCTTAGAAGCATTCAATTATATATTCTGTGCTTTATTGCTTAATGTCCTATTTCATACTGAAGGGACTCTTCTAATTGAAATATTTACAGGGGCCTGATATTCTTTCCTGCTTTTAAGATGAAACATTTTATTCTCCTACCAAAGACTAGACTGCCTTTCTTTATTAACTGAGTTGGTGATGTTCACTCATAGTGATAAAAATACTAGTGCTTCCAAACTTTGACATAGGACATTATTCATGACAAATGAAAAAGTGAGGTACAAAGCCATGTGTATGGCCCTCAGTCATGTAAAAAATGGATATGCCTGGATACCTCGCTCTGATATTGTGGCTATAAGTGAATTTGTTTTGGGACCCCTTGGTGGTTCAGTCAGTTGAGCGTCCAGCTCTTGGTTTCAGCTCAGGTCATGATCTCATGGATGGTGGGATCGAGTCCAGAGTCAGGCTCCGGGGTCTGCTTGAAGATTCTCCCTCTGCCCTGCCCCTTGCTCACGCACTCTCCCTCTCTCTCTAAAAAAAATAAATCTTAAAAAAAAAAATAAGTGAATTTGTTTTATTATCTAATTATTTTTCAGTTTTCTTTGATAAGCTCATATTGCTTTTAAATTTGTGGAGAAAAACATATATAAAAGCATAGAGGGAGACTGGAAGTAAGCACCAAAACAGTTGGGAAAGGGGGAGGAGTCAGCAGGTCACTGGTGAGGGAATCTTCTGTGTTTTGCTTTCTTTGTATGTTATATACTACATGAATCTTTCTTTTTTAAATATTTATTTTAGAGACAGAGGGAGAGAGGGAGAGAGAGAATCCCAAGCAGACTCCCCGCTGAGCATGGAGGCCAACATGACCCTTAGAGAATGACTTAAGCCAAAATCAAGAGTCAGATGCTGAACTGACTGAGCCACCCAGGCGTCCCTGCATGAATCTTTCAATGTATATACGTTAAAACCAAATGAGAAAGTGAAAAGAAGGTTTTTGTGGTGCGCCTGGGTGGCTCAGTTGGTTGAGCATCTGCCTTTGGCTCAGGTTATCCCTGGGATCGAGCCCTGCATGGGGCTCCCTGCTCAGCGGGGAGCCTGCTTCTCCCTCTACCTGCTGCTCCCCCTGCTTGTGCGCTCTCTTTCTCTCTGTCAAATAAATTTTTTAAAAATCTTAAAAAGAAAAAAACATTTTTGTGAGAAAAATTTGTAACACTATCTTATTTACCATTATACCGCCAGTGCCTAAAATAGTGTCAGTCACATAGTAGGCACTCAGTAGTTTGAACAGTGTCATGCCCAACATAGAAAATAATGACTGTGCAGACATGGAGATCTGAAAGGATATTACTTTTGTAACCAGGAAAAGTTCAGAAGTATCTTCTCTGAGAATGTGACTGTGGTGGCAGAGTTGGGAATCTGACTGGAAGGTTATTTTCCAGCACCAGTGCCAGGCACAGATGCAGGAGTCCAGCTTGGTGGGACCTGTGCCTGAGAAATACGCAGCTGTGTGGGTATGTCTGTACACAGATACACGTAGCAGCATCATCTGTGATTGGAAAAAAATAGAAACAACTAATTATCCGTAATAAAAGATATTAAATACTTACTGGATATATCCATTCTCTGCAATGCTGTGCATTTTTTTAAGTAAAAAGAAGTATCTATATAGACTGACAGGGAAGGTCCACGATACATTGTCAAATGAAAAAAAAGCAAGTTCAGACTATCAATACAGGCAACAACTCCAGTGGATCTCAAGGAACCACACTGAGTGAAACAAGCAACAAAATTCCATTTATATAACGCTCCTGAAATAACGAGCTTATAGAAGTGAAGAATAGATGAGTCGGGGTTTGGGAAGTGGAGAATGGAGTTATAAAGGGAGAACATGAGAGAGCCCTGTGGTGATGGCACCATTCTGTACCTTGATTGTGATGGTTACACAATTCCACACATGACAAAACTACATAGGAAACTATACACACAAGTGAATGCATGTAAAACTGTGAAATTGGAGTAAGTGCTAGGTTGTACCAAAGTCTCTTTCCTGGTTTGGCATTGTACTATGGTTATGTAAGATACTACCACTGGGGGAAGCAGGGTGAAGGATACACGGGGCCCCTTCACCTTCTGTGAAGCTCTAATTCCAAATAAGTTAGAAAAAAGTTGGAAAAAGCAAGTTGCAGAATAAAGTGTATGGTATGGTTCCTTTTTTTTTTTTTTTTTTTTTTTTTTGAAGTATGTTATGGGTGGCTCAGTCGTTTGAGCAACCAACTCTTGACTCAAGTCATGATCTCCAGGTCGTGGGAGAAGCCCTGTGGCAGGCTCCAGGCTCAGTGGGGAGTCTGCTTGAGGATCTGCTCTCTCTCTGCTCCTGCCAGCTTGCTCTCTCTCTCTCAAAAAGAAGTAAATCTATTTTTTTAGAAGTACATTATATACACACATGCACGTGTGTTTGTATGTCTGTAAGTTTTATATGCATAGGAAAACACCTAAGGGTTGACAGCGAATTGTTCCTACTACTTAGCCCTGAGGACGAGGAGGCAAGTGGGAGTGGGCTGACACAGGAGGGAAGACTTTCACTGCTTCCTCCACATGTTTGCACACTGTTTAGACTTCTTTCTCAATGGACTTTTATACTTTTAGTAACCGATAAGAAATTTTGTGAGTGGTGCTTTTAAAACAGGAGGAATACAGGCTGTAAGAATGGCCAAGATTGTCACCTCCCTTTTTAAATAATGAAATCTAAACATCATAGGTATCAGCTCAATAAAATTTCTGTGGCATCAGAATAAATACAAAGTAACATCTGCTTCTTAGAGACTTCAACAAACCTTAGTTGTCAACATAAAGAGCACAGTCAACAGAAACATCCTTGACTGTGGAGATAAAGCTACCTGGCTAGACTCAGACTAAGCCCTAAGGCTTTCAGGATCCGCACTGACACCACAAATAATGCTCCTGATTTCAGGTAGGGACAATTTATTGAACACAGTGTAAGAGGGATTTAGGATTGTGGCTAGAAATAAAGCTAATGTGAAACAATAATATATATGATCTTTATTGTGCTGCTCAGACCGATCACTCACATGGGCAAACTATTCACGTTCAAGTTAAAATATAAGGAAGGAAGAAAATGGATGGAATAGGAAGTTTTTTTTTAACAACACCCTTTTTAAAGAAAAGCAAAAAGGGGGGCGCCTGGGTGGCACAGTGGTTAAGCGTCTGCCTTCGGCTCAGGGCGTGATCCCAGCATTCTGGGATCGAGCCCCACATCAGTCCTCCGCTGGGAGCCTGCTTCTTCCTCTCCCACTCCCCCTGCCTGTGTTCCCTCTCTCGCTGGCTGTTTCTCTCTGTCAAGTTAATAAATAAAAATCTTAAAAAAAACAAAAACAAAAAGCGCAGCAAGTAAGAAAAATAATATGAGGAATCAAAGCTTTGAAGTTTCTGGCTTCTGGTATGAGAAAATGTGAGTTTCCATTATAGAGAAGGTTAGTGAGAAAAAGTAGATGCTTTAAGGTGGAATAGAGAGTTTGGTTTTGAACATCTTAACTTTGAGATAACATGTAGGTAAAGATGTGAAATAATGGGATGTTTCAATCTGGATCTTATAAGAGATATTAAAAATTCTGTGCATCAGATCTATAGACTGGAAATGATCACCAGTAATGGCAAATGTGTAGATAAGTATGTAAAATTCTATTTTATCTTAATTTCTCTAAAAGCTGTGCTTGTTTGAAACAAAAACTATAATGCTGTATTGTGAGATTTGTAACATTAAAAGCACAAAAAATGGGTTGGTAAATGGAACTATACAGTTGTAATGAAGGTAGTATAATATTAACTGTAAGTAGACTGATAAAGACATATTTCATCATTTCTGGAGAAACCACTAAAAAATACTGCAGAGCAGTATAGCCTAAAAGTGAACAGAGGAGCCAAAATGGAATAATAAGAAATGTTAACCCAAAAGAAGTCAAGGGAGGAACTGAGACACAAAACCAAATAAGACTAATAGAAAACAAATAGCAAAAAGCAGACCTTAATCATAACTTAAATGTAAACATACTAAATACTACAATGCAAAGATATTAATCGTCAAATTGGATTTACAAGAAAAAAAGCAAGACCCTAGGGGCACCTGGGTGGCTCAGTCAGTTGGGCGTTTGACTCTTGATTTCAGCTCAGGTCATGATCTCAGGGTCGTGAGATCCAGCCCTGCATCAGGCTCCATGCTGAGCATGGAACCTGCTTAGGATTCTCTCTCTCCCTCTCCCTTCGCCCCTTGCCCCGCACTCGCACACACACTCTCTCTCTCTCAAACAAAAAAAAAAAAGCAAGACCCTATTATATGATTATATGCTGTCTCTAAGAAATGTATTTAAAACACAAACTTCAAAGAAAAAGGATGAAAATACTATAAGTCATGCAAACATCAGTCATCAACTAAGATGTACTTTCATAATGATAAAAGATCAATACTTCAAGAAGGCATAATACTTACAGATTTACATGTGCCTAATTACAAAGCTTCAAAATACATGAAGTAAAAACAACTAAGACAAACCTAGAGACATGGTTGCAATACTTTGAATGCCTTTCTTTATAATTAATAAAATGCCTATACCTAAAGTCAGAATATAAAGAGTTGAATGACACTCACCCACCCTGACCTAACTGACGTTTACAGAACATTACACCCATTATCCTTAGAATGTACAGTCTTCATTAACACATGGATGTTCACTAAGACCACATGGTGAGCCATAAAAAATTTTCAAAAATTTTGGAAAGACTGAAATATTTTTCAATGTCTTATTACCGTGACAGAATAAAATTAGAAATTAATAGCAACAAAACATCTAAAAACTTGTTACCCTTCTTGCATGGTTACATATTTATATAGATACTAGTAGAAACACCAGTCATCTTGGCCAGAGGTCAGACTAATTCACATCAGGAACATCCAGAATAACATTACAGTATTAGTTCCCCCCATGCCTAACACCTTGCAGACAATGCAGGTCAGATGGTATAAACCTACATATGTGGTGGAAAATTGTACAGTCAGACAGGAATCCTGAAATAGGAATTTCTCCACTTACATAGAATTTCTGTGCTCCTAAGAGAGAAGACAGGATCCTGGGTCCTTACCCCTTGGAATGTATTTCCCTGGAGGGGAGACTAATAGGAAGATAATGTTCAACATCACTCCTGAGACTTCTGAGGTCTGGGTTATTCAGTCACCCTTTCCATTAGCCTCGACCCCTACTCTGGAATATAACCATTTGGCTCCCAAAAAGATCAGAGATTTGTTATCTTTTGGGTGGCAAGAAGTAGTTCTACCTTTCAGGCAAAAATGACTGCAAAGTAATATGTGAAGTAATGCATATTATGTGAAAATATTTCTAGGGTAATTAAAAGTAAGCATCTTAAATTTTATAGCTCAGGAGGTCAAGAGTTTGCAGGAATATTGAAAAAATTCAGGAAGGATTTGTCTTTTCATAGCCCATAAATATACCAATGGGTGAAGAAAGAAATCACAAAGGAAATTAGAAAATATTTTGAACTGAATGCTAATGAAAATACAAAATATCAAAATCTGTCTTGTGCAGCTCATGCAGTGCATACAGGAAATTTACAGATTTAAATGCTTATGTTTAAAAGAGAGACTTCAAAGTTGATCTGTCTAAATTAAGAGGCCAGAAAAGAAAAGCAAATTAAACTCAAATGAAAAGAAGGTAAAAATAAAGAGCAGAGAATAATGATGTAGAATACAGACAAAAATATGAAACTGACAGAACCAGAAGTTCTCTGGAAGAGTTACCAAAGTTGATCAGTAAGGTCGTCATCAATACACAAATTACTAACATCAGTAATGAAGACGGTACTCACTACAGGTCCTACTGATGTCAAGAGACTAGAAAGAGAATATTATGAACATTATGCCAACGAACTTGATAACTTGGATAAAACAGATAAATCCCTAAAGAAACACAACTTATCAAAACTGACAAGATGAGGGGTGCCTGGCTGGCTCACTTGGTTAAGCCTCTGCTTCGGCTCAAGTCATGATCCCAAGGTCCTGCTGTCATCAGTCCTTCCTGCTCCCTGCCCAGCGGGGAGCTGGCTTCTCCCTCTGACCCTCCCCCTGCTTGTGCTTTCTCTCTCTCTCTCTCAAATAAATAAATAATATCTTTAAAAATTTTTTTAAAAAAACTGACAAGATGAAACAAAATCTGAGTAGCAAAGGGTGAATATGTAATCAAAAACTTCTCCACAACTTCCAGTTTCAGAACAAGAATGAATAAAGGTATTACTCCCACTAAGTTCAACTAAAATTTCTGGATATTATGTAGAAAGCAAACATAAGTAGTGTCTGAAAAGTGAAGAGAAGGAAGACCATTTAGGAACCTCGGGACCCAAGAAACAACATGACAGTTCCCTAGGTTTTCTTTTTGCCTCATATATCCAATACTGGGTGTTGGAGAAGCTGGCAGCGTGGAAACACCAATGGGAGCAGACACAAAAAGCCTGATCTCTAGCCAAAAGACCAAGAAAGGAGCAACCTACCAAGACAAAACTATTTATTTATTTATTTATTTATTTATTTATTTATTTATTTATAAAGATTTTATTTATTTATTTGAGAGAGAGCATGAGCAGGGGGAGAGGGTGAGGGAGAAGCAGACTCCCCACTGAGCAGGGAGCCCAATGCGGGACTCAATCCCAGACCCGGATCATGACCCTAGCCGAAGGCAGACGCTTAACCAACTGAGCCACCCAGGCATCCCCAAGACAAAACATTTCGACAGTAACTACCTGAGTCAAACAGCACACTTACACACAGAAAACAAATGCAGCCTTACCCTTATCCTATCAGCAAAGCCCAGTGAGGAGCCTAGATTTCTATCTCATTCAGCTGTAATGAGGTGCCCCCCCTTTCCTGGTGGGGTGGTATAAGAAAAAACCAGGTGGAGAACTGGAGAACTGTTCCAGTGAACAAAAATAGAAAGTCTTCACCACCATCCAATAATAATGAAACCTCATCTCTTCCACAGTAACATTAGAGACTACAAATGGGGAGGGGATCAATAATGAGGCACCTCTTCAACAACCAGACTTGTTGTCAGTGAAAGCCTACTGGGGATCCCAAAGTACCACCTCTACCCAACAATAATGAGATACTCCTTCTCCCCAGTAGAGTGTCAAATGGAAAACCTGGACATTCACACCCATTTGGCAGAAATGAGACAGTACCTATTTCCTTGGAGGGACAGTGTCAGAAGAGGCCAGCTAAAACAGAAGATTTAAGTAAGACCCAAGGACACATAATACCTAAAGTATCCAAGATACAATAAAAAGTCAATCATACCAAGAACCAGAAAAACCTCAACTTGGAGAAAATACAACAGGCACCAACACTGAGATGTTGGAGTTATCTGACAAGAATTTTAAAGCAGTCATCATAAAAATGTTCTAGTGAACAATTATAAATACTACTGAAACAAATGAAAAATAGAAAGTCTCAGCAAAGAAATAGAAGATATAAAGAAGAAACAAATGGAAGTTATAGAACTGAAAAATACAATAGCCGAACTAAAAAACATAATGGATGGACTCAACAGGAGAATGGAGGGAACAGAAGATTTAGTGAAGTTGAAAATAGAATAATAGAAATTACTCAATCTGAACAACAGAAAATGAACTCAGGGTCAGGGGAGGAAGGGTGAGTACAGTGCCTCAAGGACCTGTGGGACTATGACAAAAAATCTAACATTCCCATTATTGGAGTTCAAGAAGAAGAGGAGAAAGAGAGTGGGGCTGAAAAAGTATTTGTAGAAGTATGATTGAAAATTCCCCCAAATTTGACAAAATACATAAATCTACAGATTTAAGAAGTTGAGTGAACCCCAAATCCAAGCCAACACCCATCATAATCAAATTTCTGAAAACTAAAGACAAAGGAAACAATTCTTGAAAGCAATGAGAGAAATGACATCTTACCCATAGGGGAAAACAAGTTGAATGGCAGTGGATTTGGATTTCTCATCTGAAAACAAGAAGCAAGAAGGAAGTGACACATTTTTCAAGTACTGAAAGAAAGAGCCATCAATGCAGAATTCTTTATCTGGTGAAAATATTGTTCAGAAATAAAAGAGAAATCAAGACTTTCTCAGACAAATGAAAACGAAGTAAATTCGTGGCGACAGATCATAGCTGCACTTGTGAGCACAGCGTAAAGTACAGACTAGACATTGAATCACGGTGTTGTACACCTGAAACTAATGTAACATTGTGTGTCAACTATACTTCAAT
This sequence comes from Ailuropoda melanoleuca, assembly GCF_002007445.2. Taxonomy (NCBI): domain Eukaryota; kingdom Metazoa; phylum Chordata; class Mammalia; order Carnivora; family Ursidae; genus Ailuropoda; species Ailuropoda melanoleuca. The sequence goes on along the minus strand of NC_048224.1, from coordinate 63,292,987 downwards.
TTTAAAAAAGAATGTGAATTCATTGCCAGCAAACCTACTCTGAAAGAATGCCTAAACAGAAAAGAAATGATGAAATAAGGATTCTTGCAACATCAGAAAGAAAGATGGAAGGAGCACCAACTTAGAGTTGGCTCCATGCTACATGTGATGAAAAACTGGCTGCAGTGGCCATAACTACTAAACTTGGAAGGTTTGTATCCAATAGGAATATGAAGGATCTTTATCCTAGCCCTCCGAGAAAAAGCATCATTGCACCCCAAGGACTCTCAGTGGATCACAGAACATTCCCTGAACCAACCACAAGTGCAGGTGCGTGCTGTGCTCACTGGCTCCATTTTTGAGATGCAGGAAGAGCCCCACCTGAAGCAAAAGACTGAAAAAGGGGGGATAATTTCCTGGAAGAGAGAGACATGTTCGCAGGGGGAAAAAAAATGTGTTCTGGAAAGCAATTAATAGAAGGAATAAATAAATGATGAATAGCAAAATGGAAAAAAAAAAAAACCTTCACCACAAAGGAAACACCAAATTCTGATTGTTTCATTGGTGAATTCTATCAAACATCTAAAGAAGTAATAATACCATTGTTACATAAATCTTTCAGAAGATAAAGGAGGAAGCTCTCAACTTATTTTAGATATGGCATAACCTAATACTGAAACTAACAAAGGCATTAAAAAAATAATTAAGTTCCCACATAAACATAGGCAAAATAATCCTTAACCAAGCAAAGAAATTCAAATCCAGCAATATATAAAAAAAATATATATATATCATGACCAAGTGGGTTTTATCTCAGAAACACAAGATTGGTTAAACATCTTAAAATCAATCAATATAACCTAACATATTACCTGAATAATAGAGAAAAAACAAATGATTATACCAGTGGATGCAGGAAAAGCATTTTACAAAATTCAGTATCATTAATGGTAAAAATGCTCAGGAAACCAGGAATACAAGGGAACAAGGCAAAACGTCCACTCTCATCACTTCTACTCACTGTAATACTGGTGGTTCCTATCCCATTCTGGAGGTCCTGTCCCATTTGGTAAGGCAAGAAGAATAAATGAAATGCAGAAGGAACAGAAAATAAGCAAAACTATCCCTATTTGAGGATGAAAATTCCTTAAAAAATTCCAAGGAATCAGTAACAATGAAAAAAAGCTGCTATAACAAATAAGATTAGCAAGGGCTCAGAATACAATATCGGTATCAAAAATCAATTGTATTCCTATATATGAATATCAGAGGCATATAACAGTTATAATAAATTAAAGGAAATGAAAGTTTTCTACACTGAAAACTGCAGAACATTGCTGAGACAAACAAGATTAAATAAATGGAGAGAGAGCACACATTCATGGAGTGGAAGACTCAATATTTTCAAGATGTCAGTTCTCCTCCAGATTTATTTGTAGATTCAATACAATCCTAACTCTGATCATAGAAGGCTTTTTTTATGTTTAAGAAACTGAGAAGCTGATTCTAAAATGTATATGGAAACACAAAGACCTAAAAGAACCAAAACAGCTTTGAAAAAGAAGAACAAAATTGTAGGAGTTACACTTCAAAATTTACCCTGAAGCAAAAACAATTGAGACAGTGTGATATGGGCATAATTACAAAACAAATGGATGGAACAGAGACGAGTCCAGAAATATATGCACATTCATATAGTTGATGTATTTTCAGTAAAAATGCAATACAAATTTAATGGGGAAGTATTTTTGAATGTATTGAACCAACAGAGTATCCCAAATGTAAAACAAAAGTGAACATTGATTCCTATCTGATAACATACACGAAAGAATAGGAGAGATAGAGCATCGGGATAAATATATGGGTAAAACCAAAAGCTTTTAGAGGGCAAAATGAAGAAAATCTTCAGTATTTGGGCACAGGTAAAGATTTAGAACCCAAGGGGTGCTTGGTTGGCTCAGTCAGTAGTGCGGTAGAGCATGTGACTCTTGATCTCAGGGTCATGAGTTCAAGCCCCACATTGGCTGTAGAGCTTACTTTAAACCAAAACAAAACAAAACAAAAAACCCCAAAGCAGTAACCAAAAAATTGATAAATTAAACTTTAACAAAATTAACAAATTCTAACTGAAAAACTGTTAAGAAAATGTATTAGGTCTCAGAGCGTGAAGAAATATTCACAAAACATTTCTGACACAGGACTTGTATCCAGAATATATATTAAAAAAACAGCTACAATTCATTAATAAGAATCTAAACAAGTGCAAAAGACTTGAATAGGGTCTTCAGAAAAGAAGCTACACAGATAGCCAAGATGTATGTTAAAATATGCCAAACATTATTAGTCATCAGACAAGTACAGATTAAAACCACTCTGATACATTGCGGGTAGGAATGTAAACTGCTCTAAAACCACTTTGGGAAATATTTGACAACTTTTAAAGCAGCTTTGTTAAGGGGTAATTAACATAGAATAAAGTGCACATACATAAAATGTGCATTTTGATAAGATTTTACAATATACAGCCATGAAATCATCACCACAATCAAGATAAAAATATCCGCCATGCACAAAAGTTCCTTATGCCAGTTTGCAATCTCTTCCTCCTGCCTCTCCCTGCCTACCCATCTCTAAACCCAGGCAAACACTGATCCGTCAATATAGCCTAGCTTGCATTTTCTAGAATTTTATATAAATGGAATGTACTTTATGGGGTCATCTAGCTTTTTTCACTCAGCCTAATTATTTAAAGATTCACTCATAGTATTGTGTTTATCAGATCATTCATTTGTATTCATTTGTACGAGGATATATCACAAATTATCCATTCATCAATTGAAAGTTACTTGACTTTTTTCTAGTTTTTTATTAAAACAATAGAGCTGATATGAACATTTAGGTACAGGCCTTTCTATGGACACAGGCTTTCATTTGTCTTAGGTAAATGCCCAGGAGTAAAGTGGCTGAATCATGATAATCATATGTTTAAATTTTAAGAAACTTCCAAACTGTTTCCAAAGTGGCTGCAACATTTTACATTCTTACCGGCATATAAGTATTCCAGGTGCTCCATACCCTTCATGACACTTGGCATTGTCAGTCCTTTAATTTTACACATTCTAACCGATATGTAGTGGTATATCGTGGTGGGTTTAATTTCCATTTCCCTAATGACTAGTGATATTGAGCATTTACTCATGGGTTTTTGTTTTTGTTTTGCAATCCATTTATTTTCTTTGATGAAGTGTTTGTCCAAATATTTTGCCCATTCAGAAAATTAGGTTGTTTTCTTGTTATTGAATTCTAAGAATGATTTACATATTCTGGATCTGAGTCCTTCATCAGATATTTTTCTTCCAGTCTTCAGCTTTTCCTTTCATTCTTTTAACAGAGTCTTTCAAAGAACGGTTCTTAATTTTGATGAATTCTAATTTATCAGATTTGGATTTTATAAATCATGATCTTCATACACATTTAAGAAATCTTTGCTTAACCCAAGTTCACAAAGAGTTTTCCCCTATGTTTTCTGTGGGAAATTTTATACAAATTTTGGGTTTTATATTTAGTCCATGATCCATTTTGAAGTAATTTTTGGATATGGCAAGAGACACAAATGGAGAGACATTTTTTTGCATATGAATATTCATTCGTTCCAGTGCTGTGTTTTGGAAAAGATCACCCTTTCCTCACTGAGTTTCCTGTGTGTATGTTAAAAATTAATAGACTATATACATGTGGTCTCTTTATGGACCTTCCATTTTATTTATTTATTTGTACTTTTTTTTTTTTTTTAAGTAGGCTCCACACCCAGGATGGAACCCAATGTGGGGGCTTGAACTCACAACACTGAGATCAAGACCTGAGCTGAGATCAGTCAGATGCTTAACCAACTGAGCCACCCAGGCGCCCCATTTGTTTATCTTTATGTCAACACCACACTCTCTTAATTACTGAAGCTCTACATTAAGACTTGAAATCAGGCAGTAGTAAGTCCTCCAACTTTGTTTTTCTATTTCAAAATTGTTTTGGGGGGCGCCTGGGTGGCACAGCGGTTAAGCGTCTGCCTTCGGCTCAGGGCGTGATCCTGGCGTTATGGGATCGAGCCCCACGTCAGGCTCCTCCGCTAGGAGCCTGCTTCTTCCTCTCCCACTCCCCCTGCTTGTGTTCCCTCTCTCACTGGCTGTCTCTATCTCTGTCGAATAAATAAATAAAAATCTTTAAAAAAAAATCAAAATTGTTTTGGCTATTCTAGGTCCTTTGAATTTCCATATGAATTTTAGAATTAGCTAGTCGATTTCTAAAAATAAGAAAAAAATCCTATTGGGACTTGAACTGGGATTGTATTGATACTACAGTTTAGGTAAAATAGGCATAGTTACCTTATTGGCTTTTTTCTGACCAATGTGCAAAGAATATCTCTTCATTTCTTTGATTTCCCTCAAACATTGTATGGGTTGTACATTTTTTTCAGACTTACTCTAAATATTTCATATATTGTTTAAAGATTTTATTTATTTATTTGAGAGAGAGAAGAGAGAGACCATGAGGGGGAAGAGGGAGAGGGAGAAGCAGGCTGCCTGCTGAGCAGGGAGCCCTATGGCAGACGCTTAACCAACTGAGCCACCCAGGTGCCCCAGCATTTCATATATTTTAAAGAAGTCTCTACACCCAACGTGGGGTTTGAATTGCCAACCCCGAGACCAAGAGTCACACAACTGAGCCAGCCAGGCACCCCTCAAGTATTTCACATTTTTAGTACTACTGGAAATGGCATTTTATTTTACTTTTTTCTAAAGATTTTATTTATTTATTTGACAGAGAGAGACACAGCCAGCAAGAGAGGGAACACAAGCAGGGGGAGTGGGAGAGGAAGAAGCAGGCTCCCAGCATAGGAGCCTGATGTGGGGTTCAATCCCAGGACTCTGGGATCACGCCCTGAGCCGAGGGAAGACGCTTAACGACTGAGCCACCCAGGTGCCCCATATTTTACTTTATTTTTTAAAATAATTTTTTATTATGTCATGTTAGTCACCATATAGTATATCCTTAGTTTTTGACATAGTGTTCCATGATTCATTATTTGCGTATAACACCCAGTGCACCATGCAATACGTGCCCTCCTTACTACCCATGACCAGCCTATCCCAATCCCCCACCCCCCTCCCCCCTGAAGCCCTCAGTTTGTTTCCCAGAGTCCATAGTCTGTCATGGTTCATTCCCCCTTCTGTTTACCCCCCCTTCATTCTTCCCTTCCTTCTCCTACCGATCTTCCTGCTATTTCTTATGTTCCATAAATGAGTGAAACCACATGATGATTGTCTTTCTCTGCTTGACTTATTTCACTTAGCATGATCTCCTCCAGTGCCGTCCATGTTGCTGCAAATGTTGGGTAATCGTTCTTTCTGATGGCAAAGTAATATTCCATCGTATATATATACCACATCTTCTTTATCCATTTGTCTGTGGAAGGGCATCTCGGTTCCTTCCACAATTTAGCTATTGTGGACAATGCTGCTATGAACATTGGGGTGCATACGGCACTTCTTTTCACTACGTCTGTATCTTTGGGGTAAAAACCCAGTAGTGCAATGGCTGGGTCATAGGGTAGCTCAATTTTTAACTTTGTGAGGGACCTCCACACTGTTTTCCAAAGTGGCTGTACCAACTTGCGTTCCCATCAACAGTGTAAGAGGGATCCCCTTTCTCCACATCCTTTCCAACATTTGTTGTTTCCTGCCCTGTCAATTTTTGTGGAAATGGCATTTTAAAGATTTATGCATTTATTTTAGAGAGAGGGGGAGCGATCATGAGTGGAAGCCCGATGCAAGGCTCCATCTCATGGCCCTGAAATCACGACCTGAGCCGAAACTAAGAGTCAGACACTTAATCCACTGCACCATCCAGGCACCCCTGGAAATGGTATTTAAATTTTTAATTTTTTCATTGATAGTATATAAAAATACAGTTGATTTTTGAGTATTGATCTCTCTCCTTCAACCTTACCAAATTCACTTGGTTCTGGTAGCATTTTTGTCATTTTCTATATAGACAAACTTGTCATTTGTTAAGGACTGTTTTATTTCTTACTTTTAATCTGGATGGGTTTTATTTCTTCTTAGTGCTTTATTACACTGACTGTATCATCCAGTACAATACTGAGTAGAACTGGTGAGAAGAGTCATCCTAACATTGTTCCTGATCTTAGGGGGAAACAATTAATTCATTCACAAGTAAGTGTGATGTTAGCAATAAGTTTTCTGTACATTTTTAGAAATCCTTTGTTCGGTTAAGGAAGTTTCCTTCTATTTTATTTTATTTTTTAAAGATTTTATTTATTTGACTGAGAGAGACACAGTGAGAGAGGGAACACAAGCAGGGGGAGTGGGAGAGGGAGAAGCAAGCTTCCCGCCAAGCAGGGNCAGGGGCCTGATGTGGGGCTCGATCCCAGGACCCTGGGATCATGACCTGAGCCAAAGGCAGACGCCTAACGACTGAGCCACCCAGGCGCCCCTAGACCAATTGTAATGATCAGCTTAAAAGTTTTTTCACTTTTTTATTGTGGCTAAATATACATCATACAAAATTTAGCTTCTAACCATTTCTAAGCGTCCAGTTCAGCAGCATAAAGAACATTCATATTGTTGTACGACCATCACCACGGTCCATCTGTGGCACATGTATTATCTTCCCAAACTGGAGCTCTATACCTATTGAACAGTAACTCCCCACTCTGCCTTCCCC
>NC_048224.1:63279302-63286167 GCF_002007445.2 Ailuropoda melanoleuca | reverse complement strand
GCAACTTACTTCACCTTCTTGATTGATTCTTATTTCTCCCAGTAACTAAAAAGGTATTGAAAGATTATTGTGTTAGCACTCTACAAGCCGAAACTCATTAATCTTCAGAACAACCCTGTGTCATGGGTACAGTAATCTGTTAATGGTGTGGGGCAACGAGGCGTGGTCATATCTATCTCCCAGGATTGGTGTGGAAGTGAGATAAGGAGTAATGAGATAGGTCAACGCTTGTGTGCTTCTACTTTGGAAACTGTGACCATATGCTTTATCCCTTGGGATTTTCTCGATTCATGTAGGACACAGACTCTCAAACTCTTCTCTTCCTCTCTTCCTTGTTGTCCCCAAAGAGAAGAAACATAAGATCCCGTATTGTTTTAAGGATTTTATTATTGATTCTTGTTGAAGGAAGGAAAGAATTTGAGGTGGCCTTAAAAGATGGGTGGAATTTGAATAGGTCGAATGTGGGAAGAGTGTTTCAAGCAGAACAGAAAGTGAGCAAAATCTTAACAGCAGGAATAATACTCTTCAAAGGCCAGTGATGAATAAACACATCACAGCATTAAAACTTGATAATTCCTAAAAACAAAAAGCAAAAACCAAAAGAGAACAAAAAATCCTTGATAATTCTTTGATATCCGTCAGTGTCCCATCTCCTCCCAGAAGTCTTCCTTGTTGGCATCCTTCAAGATACTCTGTCCTTCCCATGTTTGTTATTGTCTCCAAAAGAAGCTTGGCATGGTGCTATATTCAGCTTGGAAGACAGTATATATCACAGTATATTTAAAATACATTTTTAAAATGTAGTCTTTTTCCCTCTGACTTTGCCCTGCCTGAAGATCAGAAAACTTCTGGAATACACCCTTCTCCTAGTGTAAGGAAGCTAGAAGGTGCTCAATACATCATTAGGTTTGGGATTGCTTTGTCAAAGTCACAGTCAAAGTATAGCAGACAATTCAGCTTCCCAAAGCAAACGTACTGATGGAATTTGTATGCTATTGCTTTGTGTAGACAAAGCCTTCTGCTTAAGTGTTTAAATAAATATTTTGAAGATATTTTCAGAACCTTGAAAAGTGAAGATTGGTCTTCACATTCATTCCTAAAAATTGCGGGAAGCATTACAAATTCAAGAAAAGATGGATTATTTTGACTGAATTATCTGAGGCTTTGTATATTAAACGTTCTTTGTTTATAAAATGAGTTTAGCACTGTTTAAAAACACTTTTACCTGATTCTTTGTCTATCTTTATGTATGTTATAAACACATCACTGTGCTTTGGGACTTGTTAGGGCAAATAAAATTAATGTGCGCTCCAGTGAGAATTCTTTTAACTTAACCCTGTGGTGACTTCATGTGGAAACAAGTATGTTATAACAACTTAGGAAATTCTTTCCCAACTATCCTCTCCACTTACTCTCCTCTATGAGTGTGGAAAATCTGCTTGACCATGTAGTCTGATTGGTCAAGTAGCGGCTTACACAGTATAACCAACCTTAGCCAATTTATCAGTGCTTTTGGCTGATGACGTGACGAGGGCAGGTCAGACTCCTGCCCATGAGGCCTGTTTACAAAGACAATGGTAAAAAAAAAAAAAGGCATTAGGATCAACATTTCAGCACTATTTTCAATTTTTTAAAATTTTTCATTTATTTTTAAAAAATATTTTATTTATTTGTCAGAGAAAGAGAGAGCACAAGTAGGGGGAGAAGCAGGCAGAGCCAGAAGCAGGCTCGGCTGAGCAAGAAGCCTGATGTGGGCTCGATCCCAGGACCCTGGGACTATAACTCAAGCCAAAGGCAGACGCCCAACTGACTGAGCCACCCAGGTGTCCCAGCACTATTTTCATTTTAAAATAACTTAATTTCATGGAGGAATAAAGGGAGAGCATTTCAAGTTTTGGAGAGATTTTCCATTTTCATATTTCAAAGATAGGACTCCTGATTGCCAGGTCACATGATCACTTTGTGACTATATGTAAACCCCTGCATTATGGGACCATCATGAACCAAAGGGTCTGTACTCCTTATCCTCGGTTGTTGGCTGACTTATTTATTGCTCATGTTCACTCCATTTTGTGTGGACTTTCAGGTAGAATTCTGTGACTCCACTATGACTGATCATTTTGGCTGTGATGCATCTCCTCTCCTGGAAACTTCATGTTAGGGTACACGGTTCATAGAGAAAACAATCATTACCTATGCTTCACTAGGATTGATCATGACCCTCATTCGTGTGGTGCTGTTTTATATTTACATCATCAAGACTACGTTAAGATTTCCTTCTGCTCAACAAGAGGGGAAAAAGCCTTTTCCACCTGCGCTTCCTACATAATTGCAATTTCTATCACAATGGCAGCTTAATCTTCATCCATATCAAGTTTTCAGCAAAGGAACAAGGGGCCACTAATAAAGGAGTATCAGTACTCATTAATTCTGTGACCCCTGTGCTAATCCTCTTCTTTATATCCTGAGAAACAAGCGAAGCAAGCTTTCAAGAATTCAATCAAAAAATGAAATTTCTATCAAAGTAAAAGAATGAAGACACTCAGGAATAATGTTTTCCCCTGAACAGTCTAGTCAACTTTACTGCATCCAGATTTTGTCAATGTGGGCTTCTTTCCAAAAATTTTAATGTTTATTACAAAATCTATACTCATATCATTACTTTCCCTTTTATTGCGTGAAAACAATAAAAATGTGCCTTTCTTCCTTAGAGTAACATAATTTTTTTCCGGGACAGGCATGCCTACACTCAACTCTTTCCTAACCTTTTCATAATATAGCCGAAATACAGAACTATTTTGCATGATTAAGTATTTAAATAGGGACTTCTGGGTAAGTGATGGATAAATATGATCATTTAATTTGTTAATAATGATATCATAAGGATAAAACACCAATGAAAAAAAAGAGAAAAAATGAAAACCAAAAGAATACTTCAACACCAATAATAAAATACAAAGATGAATTTTAAAATGAATAAAATCGATTCCAGCCTCAATGCAAAGGGTTAGCAAACTGGAAAAATTCACATGGTAGAAACGTGAAAAAAATTACAAAAGACACTAGCAAGATTGACTGGTTTCACTGTAACATAAATGAGGTGGTTTCTTCTCAAAAAACCATATAAAAGAATAACAAATTGCACCAGAATACCAAAAAAACCATATGGTTAATCAAAAGCACTGCAGTTTCCAAGCAGCATAATAGATGATGAAAATTAAGTTTTTCTTAAAAATTCACATCATGATCCTTACTAACTTCAGTAAAGGGATGATATAAATACAAGGAGAATTAGTGGAAAAACATTAAAAAAGACTTGAAGAATAAATAATGGGAATGACTCAAGGCAGAAAAAAAGGCAGCATGTGGAAATTGTGATCAAGAATATTCCTGAAGACTGAGATGCCCTTCAACAGATGACTGGATTAAGAAGATGTGGTCCATATATATAATGAAATATTACTCAGCCATCAAAAAGAACGATTTCTCAACATTTGCAGCAACATGGACAGGACTGGAGGAGATTATGCTAAGTGGAAATAAGTCAAGCAGAGAAAGACAATTATCATATGGTTTCACTCATTTATGGAACGTAAGAAATAGGAAGGTCGGCAGGAGAAGGAAGGGAAGAATGAAGGGGGGTAAGCAGAAGGGGTAATGAACCACGAGAGACTATGGACTCTGGGAAACAAACTGAGGGCTTCAGAGGGGAGGGGGGTGGGGGAATGGGATAGGCTGGTGATGGGTATTAAGGAGGGCACATATTACATGGTGCACTGGTGTTATATGCAAATAATGAATCATGGAACTTTACATCAAAAACTGGGGATGTACTGTATGGTGATTAATATAACAAAATAANATGGAACGTAAGAAATAGGAAGGCCGGCAGGGGAAGGAAGGGAAGAATGAGGGGGGGTAAGCAGAAGGGGTAATGAACCACGAGAGACTATGGACTCTGGGAAACAAACTGAGGGCTTCAGGGGAGGGGGGTGGGGGAATGGGATAGGCTGGTGATGGGTATTAAGGAGGGCACATATTACATGGTGCACTGGTGTTATATGCAAATAATGAATCATGGAACTTTACATCAAAAACTGGGGATGTACTGTATGGTGATTAATATAACAAAATAAAAATTATTAAAAAAAAAAAAAGAATATTCCTGAAGAGGGCACCTGGGTGGCTTAGTTGGTTAAGTGTTTGCCTTCAACTCAGGTCATGATCTCAGGGTTCTGGGATTAGGCCCCGAGTCAGGCTCCTTGCTCAGCAGGGGGCCTGCTTCTCCCTCTCTGTCTGCCTGCTGCTCCTCATGCTCTCTCTCTCTCTCTCTCTCTCTCTCTCTGTCAAATAAATAAAAAAATCTTAAAAAATATATATTATTGAAGATAATTTTTTTGAAATGGAAGGTAAAGATATAAATGAGGGACCTGTAGTCCTAATGTAGTCTCCAGTAATAGTTCTCTCATAAAGATTACATAACACTTTTAATTTTTTTAAGATTTATTTATTTTAGAGAGAGAGAGCACAAGTGCGAGGGGCAGAGGGAAAAGGAGAGAAGATCCCAAGCTGACTCTTTGCTGAGTGTGGAGTCCCATAAGGGACTCGATCCCAGGACTCTGAGATCATGACCTGAGACAAAACCAAGAGTCCACCACTTAACCCACTGCACTACCCAGGCACCCCACCTTATTTCAAAGTTCTCAGGCTGCTAAGATGAATGATTTAATGGGGCAGGAGGTATGGGGGAGATATATTTAAAGAGGAAAGTAGAAGGGCACCTGGATGGCTCAATCAGTTAAACGTCTGCCTTTGGCTCAGGTTATGCTCTCAGGGTTCTGGAGGCTCCTGTCATGCTCTTGGGTGGGATCCTGGGTTTGAGCCCCACATCAAGGTCCCTGCTCAGCCTCTCCTTCTGCCTCTTCCCCCAACTCCTGCTCTCTTTCTCTCTCTAGTAGATAAATAAAATCTTTTTAAAAAAAAGAAAAAATAATAATCTTTTTTTAATAAAAAAGAAAATTTTAAATAAAAAAGAAAATTTTAAAATAGCTTTAAACTTTTTGGGGTAATTTTATCTTTTAATATAGAAGATGAACCTTGAATCAAGTAATAGAGGTAATTAAAATTTTTATTTGAATAAAGAGAACAATAAAATTATAACTTTATCTTATTTAGCAGTGATGATATATTATGCATAGTAAATTCCTTCCAGACAGTCATAGAAAATATGCGAGTCTTGTGTTCTGAATCCATTTTATTGGGAGAGGGTGGTAAATCTTACGGGAAGTTAATTTTCTGGCTCATTACGCATAGCCAGTAAATGAAGGAATCCAGATTTAAATGCCTTCTGGTCCGCTTCCAAGTACCTTGCTCAGTCTCCTCCCTATGCAATTTCCCCATTTTCTCCTCCTCCCTGCCCCTGGTAATTACCATTGTATTCTCTCCTTCTTTGAGTTTGACTATTGCAGATTCTGTAAGTGAAATCATACAGTATTTGCCTTTCTGTGACTGACTTATTTCACTTACAATAATGTTGTTCAGATTCATCCATGTTGTCACAAATGCAGGAAGTCACTTCTTTTTTTAAAGCCAAATAATATTCTATAATGTGTATGTACATTTTCTTTATCCATTCACCTATCTGCAGGCATTTGGATTGTTTTCTTATATTGGCTATTTGGATAATGTCGCAATGGCTGTGGGAATGCAGATAGGTCTTCAAGACCCTGATTCCAATTCTTTTGGATACATACCCAGAAGTGGGGCTGCTAGATCTTATGGTAGTTCTAGTTCTAATTTTTTGAGGAATCCTCATAGTGTTTTCTATAGCAGCTGCACCATTTTGCATTGCTATCAACAGTGTACAAGGGCTCTCTTTTCTCTATATCCTGACCTTCACTTGTCTTTTGTGGATTTTTCTAGAAATAGCCATCCTGACGGTTGTCAGGGGATATATTATTGTGCTTTTGATTTGCATTTCCCTGATGACAGTGACTTTGAGTGATTTTCTTCATACACCTGTTGGCCATTTGCACATTTCCTTTAGAGGAGTATCTGTTCAAAACCTTAGCTCATTTTTTAAAACAGGGTTATTAGTTTTGGCTACTGAGTTGTAAGAGTCCATTACATATTTTGGAGATTAACCCTTCATCAGATACATAGTTTGCAAGTATTTTCTCCCATTGCATAGAAGATCTTTTAATTCTGTTGATTGTTTCCTTTGCTTGCTGAAGCTTTTTAGTTTGATGCAGTACCACTTGCCTATTTTTGGCTTTTATTGCCTGTGTTTTTGTTGTCATATCCATGAAATCATTATCAAAATCAATGTCATGAAGATTTTTGCATATTTTTCCTCTATGAGCTTTACAGTTTCAGGTTCTGTACTTAAGTCTTTAATCCATTTTGAGTAGATTTTAAAGTATGATATAAGATAAAGGTCCAATTTCAATCTTTTGTATGTGAATATCTAGTTTTACCACAGCATTTGAAGAGACCATCCTTTCCCATTGTATATTCTTGACACCCTTGTTGAAAATGAGTTCACCATATATGTGTGGATTTATTTCTGGACTGTCTATTCTGTTTCATCGGTCAATATGTCTGTCTTTATACTGGTACCGTACTCTTTTGATTGCTGTAGGCTTGTAATATATTTTGAAATCAGGAAATGTGATGCCTCCAGTTTTGTTCTTTCTTTTTTTTTATTTGTATCTTCAATTTTTTTAAATGATTTTTTATTATATTATGTTAGTCACTATACAGTACATCCCCGGTTTCCGATGTAAAGTTCAATGATTCATTAGTTGCGTATAACACCCAGTGTACCATGCAATACGTGCCCTCCTTTACCACCCATCACCAGTCT
>NC_048224.1:63268123-63279020 GCF_002007445.2 Ailuropoda melanoleuca | reverse complement strand
TTCCATACAAATTTAAGGACTATTTGTTCCAGTTCTTTGAAAAATGTCCTCGGTATTTTGATCGGGATAGCATTGAAAGTGTAGATTGCTCTGGGTAGTATGGACATTTTAACTATGTTAATTCTTCCAATCCATGAGCATGGAATATTTTTCCATCTTTTTATGTCTTCCTCAATATCTTTCAAAAGTGATCTATAGTTTCTAGGATAGGTCCTTTACGTCTCTGGTTAAGTTAATTCCAAGGTAACGTATGGTTTTTGGTGCTATTGTAAATGGGATGGATTCCCTAATTTCTCTTTCTTCAGTCTCGTTATTCGTGTATAGAAATAAGATATACATATGGATAACAATGAACACAATGAAAAATAAACTTAAAATAGATCATAGACCTAATAAAAACCACTTTGCAAGGATACTGTAGGGGCATCTGGGTGGCTCAGTCTGTTAAGCATTAGCCTTCAGCTCAGATCATGATCCCAAGGTCCTGGGATCAAGCCCTGCATCAGACTCCCTGCTTGGCCAGGAGTCGGCTTCTCCTTCTCCCTCTGCCTCTCTCTCCACTCATGCTCTGTCTCTGTCTCTCTCTATCTTAAATAAATAAATAAAATCTTAAAAAAATACTGTTAGAAAGTGAAAAGGGGACAAAATAAAAAATATAAAAAAATAAAATAAATAAAGTTTTAGTAAAATTGCTTGCAAAAAAAAAGTGAAAAGGGCGTGCCCAGCTGTCTCAGTCAGAAGAGCATGTGACTCTTGATCTTAGGGTCTTGAGATCAAGCCCCATGTTGGATGTATAGATTACTTAAATAAATAAACTTTTTAAAAAGAACTGTTTTTAAAAAAGTGAAAAGAAATGCCTATACTAGGAGAAGATATTTATAAAACATGTATCTCACAAAGGTTATGTATTTTGTGTGTGTATAGATAAAACATATATATCTAGATATCTATAGACAGTTATATATAGTTATATGTATCTAGATATATATGTTATATCCATACACAATAGATGTATATATATGCACATATATTATGGATATACTTCATTTTATATATATGAAATACATATTACTTAATCTATGTTGTATGTCTAATATGACAAAGATACAAAGTAAAATGTATGTATAAGTATACACACATACACATACACACAGTTTACTCATATGAAGACAAAGAACCCAATAAAACTGGTCAAAGATTTCAGCATATACTTCACATGGGAAGAGGCATGAATATCAAATGTGCACATGAAAAGGGGCTCAACATCATTAGTCATTAAGGAAATAAAAATTAAATGGTAATAAGACATTACTAAACATTTGTTAGAATAGACAAAAATAAATGTACTAACAATAGCAAGGGTGGGAAGAACATGAGGCAATTGAAATTTTCATATATTACTGGTGGAAATACAGCAAAACCATTCAGAATGCAGTTTTCCAGTTTCTTATAAAATTAATAATGTGTCTATTATATAACATAGCAAATCCATCCCTAAGAATTTACCTAAGAGAAAAAAAATATGTCCTTAGAAAGACTTGATAATTACAACTTTATTCATAATAATCAAAAGAGGAACGTAATACAAGTAATCATTGAGAAGTGATTTTAAAAAGTGGTATATTTATACATAGAATGCTACATACCAGTAGAAGAATAAAGAATTAATCTGTGTGATAATGTGGATAAATCTTAAAGTAGTATGCCAAGGGAAAACATATACATATTAAAGGGAAAATACTGTAAGACTTAATTTAATTGGAAAAGACAAACCAAATCTATTATGAAGGTAAACTAACTGGGAAAGAGCACAAAGATTTAGAAGTCATAGAAATTTATATATCTTCATTGTATTAGGAGATATAAAGATGCATACATACATTTGTCAAGACTTGATAGAATGCTACACTTAAAATAAGTGCATTTTTTTGTATGTAAGTTATACTTTAATAAAATTGATTTTTTTTTCTTATGAGGCTCTATGTCCAGCATGGAGACCCACATGGGCCTTGATCTCACTGCCCTGAGATCAAGACTGAGCTGAGATCAAGAGTGAGAATCTTAACTGACTGAGCCACGCAGGTGCCCCACACAAGTGCCCTAAAAGTCATTTAAATAAGACAAGTCACGGAATGTGAGAAGATAGTTGTAGTGATAGTCAAGGACTGTAACCAGAATTTATAAAATCTACTACAACTCAGTAAGAAAGAAAAACCTAACGTAATAACACTTGGACTAATTTCTTCACTGAAGAGCATGTCTAAAGGCCAGTGAACATATAAAATGTGAACTTTCTAGTACTTAGGAAAAGGAAATTAAATTCACAACTATTGCACAATGCTGAGAATAATGGACATTAAATATATGGATCATCCCAAGTATCATGAAGATTAGAGTGTGCACTCCTATAAACTCCATGAAAACTTTTTGAATGTATTTTTTAGGCTGATGTCTGATATATATGAAACAGGAAATTATTATCCTGGGTATTTACGCAATAAAAACGTGTACATATAATCCTGGTATTTACCTAATCAAAACGTGTACACAAAATAAATGCATGTTTAAGAAGTTTTAGCCTCATTATTCCCAATAATCCAAAGAACATGAAACATCAAGAAGTCCATCAGTGATAGAATCAGTTTTTAAAAAGTGGTATATTCATAAAATGGAAGGACATAACAATGAAGAAAAAATAATATTGCTACATTCAATAGCATGAAAAGTTCTCCCAAGCATGATTTTGAGTGAAGAAGCAAGACACAAAAGAATATGTAGAATATGATTTCAGTTACACAGATTTCAAAAATAAGCAAAACTAATAAATGGAGTTAGAAATCAGGATAGTGCCTCTATTCAGGGAGGATTGTGAGGCACGTATGGACCTTGTCTAGGTATATATGGCTTAGATGATACAGTTCATGTTCTATTTGTATGTCTAGAACTGTGCGCTTATAATTTGTTCACTTTTCTGTAATGTTAAACTATTGCAAAATTTAACAATTAAAAAAACAAGGCAGACCCTAATACCATTTCATCTGACACTTCAGTATTCTGTACTAGTTCCTTATTTATACACTTCTTAGTGATGCACCAAACACTTTTTATGTACATTCAGTCTACTGCAATATAAGGCCATGCTTGGCACAGGTTGTATTCACTAGCATAGCTCAGGTTAACATCCAATCACTGAATTTCAAAGACCATGCCTTTTCAATGATTCTCCTAGTCGATATGTATATTTTCATCTCTTCTCTTCTCTACCCCTCTATCTTTCATTCATTACTCAGGCTACTGAAATCTGGCATCTTTACTATTAATCTACTATCACCGCTCTTGCTTAATCCATTATTATTCCTCTTCTTTTAGAAGGCCTCCTTCCACCCTATTGCCCACATCTGGATAAGGCCAATCTGTTTAGACTCTACAGTCTATCTTTTCCATTCCACCCTGCTCCACCCTACTTCAGATCACTTTGATCTCATTCTCAATATGAAAACTTCATACTCTAACTGGACTTCCTGTCTCCTGTTTTGATCATCTTAATACATTTTCCTCACTGCATCAAGAATAAGTTCTGAGATACCATCTCAATTCCTGCAGACTAGGATGTAATGTAGTCATGCTTTCTCACTTAACTTTCACTCAAAGGTAGCAGTGGAAACGCATGCACAAGCTATATATATTTTTATATCCCTAGGTCTAACATTTATCATGAATTATAATATCTGTCTAAATTTTAAAAGGAACTATTTCTGCATAATCTGATTAGCTATACAGAAGGAAAGACTAGTACACAGGCAAAGGAAAACCAGAAATTCTCTTTGATTTTTGAAAAGTTGAGGATCTGACCAACAATTTTAGCATGGGGATATTTCCTTAAAGTTTCACCAAGATATGATTGTGGATGCCTTACATAGCTTACCTGTTATAGGTAAGATCACTAAGTTAAAAAAAAAAAGTGTCCTTTGTGACCCATCTTCAAAGTCACTAATGAATGTAAAATGTAGCTAATGTAGAAAAATAAAACAAAACAAAACCTAACTGATGCATCAAGGAATTGGGACCTGGTCTTTGGAGATTGGAAGATGCATTAATAAAGCAAGGTCAAGATGTATTATCAGTGTATTAAGTCTTTGCCAAAATGATGATCCAAATGTTATTTTGCTCTTTTGTTCCCTTTAATTCACATTTTGTTGATTGCTAATGAAAGCAATTTTTCAAATATTTATTGGCACTTTATGCTTTATCTATGAACATGATATTACTATCCTTTCACTGTTAATAAATAAAAGTGATTCCTTATCCTTTTCTAAAATATTTGCATATATTCAGGATATTAAGTCTTTGCAAATCTTATATGTTACAAATCCTATTTAATGGTTTGTTATTTAACATTTAATATAATTTAAGGTGGTGGTGGTATACATAAAATTTGGTTAATATGTAGTAGAATATATATCTTTTGTATTATTATTTCTGAATCTGTTACCATTACTTGAGTGGCTTTACTAATTCTGATCTTGTCATATATTTATTTATATTTTCTTCCAATACTTTATGACTTATTCACATTAGTATCTTTACTGTATATGGATTATACTTGGTATAAGGTATGAGGATATAGAATTTTCCCCAAAATGATCAGACAGTTGTTTTAATGTCATTTGAGGGATTGAGAAAGATGCACTCTGAGCAGAAAAACCTGCAGTGATATGTTTGTGCCCATTACATAAAATGCTAATTTTTATCAATAATATATTAACTAAAGTTGAAATTTTTGAAAAACAAAAGTATATCATGAACTGATGTTCAACACTAGTTTCTCATATGCTAGGAATATAACCTCAACATCTTTGCCTACTAAAATAGTAAAATGTCAAAAGAAAAACAAGGGTGTTAATACAAAGTGGCCATAGAAATAGTGAGATGTGCTTAAATTTCAGCAAATAGATGGAGTTTTAAAACAAGAGACTGAATAAGAGGACTTTGGGAATAAGCATAGAAAGAAGAAAAAACAGATCCAATGTTGGGCCAATCCAATATGCAGAAGTCAGAAAAATAAAGAGGGATGAGTAGAAAATTTGGCCTTCAAAAAGGCTCCTGTGTCATTTTTGGAATGTTCCCCCTCGGTTTTGAGAATGGTAATAGTGCCAAAAGCTTTATAGGATCTTTCAAGGGATAAAGCTAGGGGAAAAAACACATTAAGAAATCATTAGTTGACATTGCTCCCTCTAATTCTAATCCATCACTGCTGAACTATTTTCTTTCTTTCTTTCTTTTTTTTTTAAGATTTTTTTATTTGTTTATTTGACAGAGATAGAGACAGCCAGCGAGAGAGGGAACACAAGCAGGGGGAGTGGGAGAGGAAGAAGCAGGCTCATAGAGGAAGAGCCTGATGTGGGGCTCGATCCCACAACGCCAGGATCACG
Source organism: Ailuropoda melanoleuca (assembly GCF_002007445.2). Taxonomy (NCBI): domain Eukaryota; kingdom Metazoa; phylum Chordata; class Mammalia; order Carnivora; family Ursidae; genus Ailuropoda; species Ailuropoda melanoleuca. Next base: position 63,273,588 of record NC_048224.1, on the reverse strand, counting down.
CCCTGAGCCAAAGGCAGATGCTTAACCTCTGTGCCACCCAGGCGCCCCTGAACTATTTTCTCATTTATATTTGATTCTCCTTCCCCTCCTTTTTCTCTACAGTAAGATTCAACATCTCACTGTAGAGAAAGTTGCTGTCAACATCAACATATTTATTAAAATGTCCAATGCTAAAATTTATACAAAATGAAATTAGAATCACTCGATCAGTATCACCAATGATAACAAAATTAGATCTATTTGTCGTCCTTTTTTTCTTTAGAATATAGCTCATGGATAGTCAATGATCAGAGCATGGTATTTTAAAGAGTTACACACTAATTATTTCTGTATCTTTGATTTTTACCCCTGTGGTTCGTTCAGTGTGAAATACCGTTACTTCATTTATTTCTATTTATATTGAACTATAGTTTTTTTTCCTGTAATATGGTCCTTTAAACTTCAAAATACATAAAATATGGTTGAAAAATCAATTTTTATTTTAAAGTTATACTCAAAAAAGCTCCATGAGTTCATTTCATTTCTTGAAAAAGGTTTTGCATTTATGATATAAGAATGTGAATTTTCCATCATTATTTATTCATTAAAAAAAAGTTTAGCACTCATATCCGAGGTATCAGGCTTTAGGTTGTTGATTATTTTCCAAATTAAATAGCCCTTTCTTCTATCATCTATCTATCTACCTATATCTATCTATCTATCTATCTATCTATCTATCTATCTATTTATCTATCTATCAATCATCATCTACCTATCATCACTTTGGAATTAAAGATCTTTCTCTACAATTTCTAAACTTTGTCATGAGTGTGAGCACATACACTGATTTCCCTAATTCTCCATTTTTTCAACAGCCAAAAATGTTCGTGATTATGCATACTTTGCCTATTAGGATGATTAAATTGAATAACGTATGTATGGCAGTCAGCATAGTACTTCATGCATAGTAAATATTCAAGAAATATTCAAGAAATGAATTCAGTATTCAATAGGTGTTATAGTGATTAGTAATATTTGAAAAAGGTTGAACTTAGGCATACATTCTCAAATCACTGAAGAAAATATTCATTCTCAAATTATAATATTATGCAGAAGTTCTTTGTCTTTTCTTAATATTGAACACAGTTGCTTGTAGAAAAAATAGATAGAAGAAGCATTTGAGTTAGGTACCCATATGCCGTTCTCCCAGCGATAGAGTCACATGTTGGGAAAAAACCCACAAAACCTCAAAAGGCATTACCTTGGCACATATTATTGGTACCTTGGCATGTATCATTACGTATGATCCAAAATATTCCACTAGTTTAGAACATGACTGTCTTGCTGATTGTCTAAATGATTGTCTTGAAATGAGCATTTTTTAATGTGACAACTCTAACAGTTGTTTATCATCGTGCTTGAAACAAGAAGTTTCTATTTGATGAAATGATACAGACAAGGCCAACTGCTGTTTTGTAGGTTCTTTTGAATGTTTCTTCATCTTTCCTATTTCTCCTTAGAGAGACCCTCCCCTTAGATTTCCAGTGGAGATCATTCATTCCTGTTAGATAATTCGAGACTAATAAATATTTCCCAAATTTCAAGCTAATCATCTCAGCTATGATAATCTTCATGAATGTTTGTGAGGTGGGATTAGTTGGACACACATTTTATAAATTGTATGGTATTAAAAACAGGAGCTTATGAGAAATCTTTACTATCCAAGGCACAGATACTATCATATGTTTAGTGCATGTTATGTGATAGTGCAGAAAAATCACAGTGTTAAAATAGTCACACTTTATCTCGTTGCTTTGAATTAACATGAGATGATTTTATATTAACCATTCAGCCTACAAAATTAAATATTATTTTCTAGTTAGCATGTTTGCCTTTCATTATGGTTGATCCTTGCTCATGTAATCTACAGAAAAAAAAATACCAACATAAACTGCTCAAGGTAAGTAAAATAGTGGAGATAATTTAAAAGAGCAGGGTTATTTTCTTTCAAACACTTACGAATAATTACAAATACCTTGTAAGTTGTATACAAATAAATAGCAGTGACAAAAATGATATTTTATTATTGCTCCTTGTATAAAGCATGTTATTGCTCACAAATGCAAGAGCTTCAAGTTTGATTTATGCACTTCCACCTGCATTTCTTTTTTTTTAAAGATTTTATTTATTTATTTGACAGAGAGACAGCCAGCGAGAGAGGGAACACAAGTAGGGTAAGTGGGAGAGGACGAAGCAGGCTCCCAGCAGAGCAGGGAGCCCTATGCGGGGCTCCATCCCAGGACGCTGGGGTCATGACCAGAGCCTAAGGCAGATGCTTAATGACTGAGTCACCCAGGCACCCCTCACCTGGCTTTCTAATACTTTAGTGGTTTAAACCAGACACTGCACTGCAAAATTGCAGAGGGAAGGAGGATTATAGATAAACAGAGTGCTTGAACACCTCTACAAGTCAATCAAACATAACAAGGTTGGAGGATATTTTTTCTTGGAGAATTGGCTTTACATGTTTTAATACATTATCTAAAAATAGGAAAGACAACTCTTTGTAGGCGCTAATTCTGACTAACACTTTAAGCAATAAAAACTTATCACTGATAATTAGTGCAGTTTGTGAATTTGTATATGAGGTAAGGAGCTAAATCATGTAGAAGGAAAAATATTATGTATTCAGTAAGAAAAAGAAGAACAAATTCAGAACAGGCAAAGATAATTGAAAAATGAATAAGGGGTGTAATTTAAATTTTTTTATTTAAAGGAAAGAAAACATAGTCTATATGATATAGTTTATTTTTTTCTCTCTGCCATGCTTATGTTTATTTGGAAATACCCTATTTAGCAAATTGATAACAATTCCTCAGGTTAACAGGAAAATGAAGTGCATCACTGGATTTATTTTAATTGAAAATATGGCTCTAAATTATATAACCCATAAGTTTCTGAATTCACATTGTTTTTATTTTGCTTTTATAAAATAATAAATTAGAGAAGTTAGAGAAAGCATTCATTGCATTTCTTTGATAGGATATTATTAAGAATGACTGAATTTTTAATGAAAAACGTAAATGCCCTATAATTTAACAACTATTTGAAAGTACTTTATTTTATATATTTGCCAACATCATACCTTCATGTATGAGACACAGACATTTATAAAAATGGGGTCAGTTTGTATAAACTTTTTTGCAGTTTGTATCTAAAATACATTTAGAATATTTCAATGACTTCAAAATGTAATTATCTTAATGACTAAGATTATTTAAAGAATTGCTTATTTTTAAAAATTTGGATTGTTTTCTACTTTTCAAACTATGCCATGACATACAGCTTATACGTAATATGAAAATTGAGTTGTAAGGAGGGCACATATTGCATGGTGCACTGGGTTATACGCAACTAATGAATCATAGAACTTTACATCGGAAACCGGGGATGTACTGTATGGTGACTAACATTAATATAATAAAAAACATTAAAAAATAATAAAATTAAAAAAATTGAATTGTCTTCTGAGAAAGGTAGATATTGCATTATATATTCTAAACATTTTGTTCCTTTTTAAAGGAAAAACGTTTTTTCACAATACTGAACTTATTGTTATAATACTTTCAATTTATTATTTTTTTTGTTTGTTTGTTTTTTAAAGATTTTATTTATTTATTTGACAGAGACAGCCAGCGAGAGAGGGAACACAGGAAGGGAGAGTGGGAGAGGAAGAAGCAGGCTCCCAGCAGAGGAGCCTGATGCGGGGCTCGATCCTAGAATGCTAGAATCACGCCCTGAGCCAAAGGCAGACGCTTAACAACTGAACCACCCAGACGCCCATCAATTTATTATTTTGGATATTATCTTTTGTGGGGGAGAATAGTCTTTAGATAGTCATTCTTAAACAATAAAAGACCCATTGAAACTTCAGTCTTAAGAGTGGATTGTCCTCTTTCCTCAGTAGACATTAATACATTCTTCTTGCTCAGATCCATTACTGGATTTTTGTAAATGTGGTTATATCTGCTTTATATTGTTTCAATTTTTCTGGATTCAACTAGTATTTAGTTTGTTGTTGTATTGCACTCTTACACTCTTTTTCTTTAGTCATTTTCTAGATCATATCTTCAGCCTCATGAAGTATTTCCTCATAAATGGGTGTGTATATGACTATGGATCCTTTTATGTATCACTTCCTGGACATAAAGCTACTCATATTATTATACCTTTTTATTTCTAGAATTTGTTTGAAATCACAAAAAAGAAATGAAGAACCATACAAAACACATAGAGTTTATCCTTCTGGGACTGACAGATAATCCTCAGTTACAGATTGTAATTTTCTTGTTTCTACTTCTAAATTACATGCTGAGTGTGATAGGACACTTAACCATCATTGCCCTTGCTCTACTGGATTCTCATCTCAAGACCCCAATGTATTTCTTCCTCCATAATTTCTCTTTCCTGGAAATTTTATTCACAAGTGTTTGCATCCCCGGATTCCTAATCACCATTGTAACAAGAGAAAAAGCCATTTCCTATAATGGCTGTATAGCTCAGTTATTTTTTTACATATTCTTGGGGGTTACAGAATTTTTCCTTCTGGCAGCTATGTCCTATGATCGTTACATTGCCATCTGCAAACCTTTGCATTACACATCCATCATGAGCAGCAGAATTTGTCCTCAGATTGTACTCAGTTCTTGGGCAACTGGATTCCTGGTCGTTGTCCCTCCAATGGTTTTGGGTCTTAACCTGGATTTCTGTGCTTCAAATATCATTGATCATTTCATTTGTGACATTTCTCCTGTCCTGCAACTTTCTTGCTCAGACACACACTTATTAGAACAGATTGCTTTTTTCTCAGCTGTAATGATCATTATTGTCACATTGTTCTTAGTAATCCTTTCTTACTCTGGCATCATCAAGACTATTCTAGGGGCGCCTGGGTGGCACAAGGGGCGCCTGGGTGGCACAGCGGTTAAGCGTCTGCCTTCGGCTCAGGGCGTGATCCGGCGTTATGGGATCGAGCCCCACATCAGGCTCCTCTGCTATGAGCCTGCTTCTTCCTCTCCCACTCCCCCTGCTTGTGTTCCCTCTCTCGCTGGCTGTCTCTATCTCTGTCAAATAAATAAATAAAATCTTAAAAAAAAAAAAAAGACTATTCTAAAAGTCCCTTCAGTTCAGCAAAAGAAAAAAGCGTTTTCTACCTGCTCTTCTCCCATGATTGTTGTGTCCATCAATTATGGTAGTTGTATATTCATGTACATAAGCCATCTGCAAATGAAAGAGTCACTTCAAGCAAAGGAGTCGCTGTGCTCAATACTTCAGTTGCCCCTTTCCTGAGCCCCTTCATTTATACTCTGAGAAACCGGCATGTTAAACAAGCCTTCAGAGATGTATTTAGTAAGATATTTTCTTTTTTTTTATAATTAATTTTATTTTATTATATTATGTTAATCACCATACAGTACATCCCCTGG
>NC_048224.1:63264812-63268023 GCF_002007445.2 Ailuropoda melanoleuca | reverse complement strand
CTCTGATGTGTTTTTTGAAAGTGTGGTGTAGTATTTCTCCCTTTCATTTTCACTTAACACCTTCTTGTCTCCGCCATGAAAATACAGGGTGCCCTTTCAGCTTATGGAACAGCTACACGGATCCTTCAGGAGAAAGTGCAGGCCGATGTCCCGCCAGAGATCTTGAATAATGTGGGTGCCCTGCATTTTAGGCTTGGAAATCTCGGGGAGGCAAAGGTAGGGAACTGGAAATATTCCCTTCTTACATACTGTCAAGTTGACGCACACTTTTTTAGATGGATTGACTATCTTTTAACAATGTAATTTTCCTTTCTTTCTCTTAGAAATACTTTTTGGCGTCATTGGATCGCGCAAAGGCAGAAGCTGAGCATGACGAGCACTACTATAATGCCATTTCTGTTACAACATCATATAATTTAGCCAGGCTGTATGAGGCGATGTGTGAATTCCATGAAGCAGAAAAACTATATAAAAACATCTTACGGGAACATCCTAATTATGTTGATTGTGAGAATTGTGAACTTTTTTTTTTTCAAGATTTTATTTATTCATTTGACAGAGAGCACAAGCAGGGGGAGCAGCAGGCAGAGGGAGAGTGAGATGCAGGCTTCCCGCTAAGCAGGGAGCCTGATGCAGGGCTTAATCCCAGGACCCTGGGATCATGACCTGAGCCGAAGGCTCAGCCACCCAGGCGTCCCAAGAATTGTAAACTTTTTTTTATGAATTAAAATTCCCACAACAGCAGCAAAATTCAGCCTGAAAAAAAAATCTTTCTTAGAACCAATAGTAAAAAAATGTGAAAGTTATAATGTCCCCTTTCCCTTGAAGGCAAATTTATGGCCTTAAAAAAACAAAACAAAACAATGTAGCTTCACTTAAATTTATGCTAGAAACTAAAAGAAATAACTAAAAACCAGTTGAACCATATATTTCATAGGGGAGGCAATCTTCAGTGGGTAAGCTACCTTTATTAGACTTTGAAGAACTCCTTGGCTTATTTGGTGATGGATGTACCTTTATGATGCTCTTGGTCTGATTTCCTGTTAACATTTTTGCAATGTTTATAATAGTAAGAAAGAACACTATTTTATTTGGAAATAATTATTACTAAAATGTCCTACCTTGAGTTTTTACACACTAGATATTGTAAAATTTGGAAAGTTTTTAATTACAAATAATTTATAATACTATACTTCCCTTGAAAGAACCTAAAGCTATGATATTTTGACTCTGGTTAAATCAGGAGCTATTAACTTGGCCCTGATCATGCTGTTATGGATGCAAAAGTGATTTAAAACAAGTAAGATTTTAATTGAATGCCCGGCTGAACTTGAATTGGTTTGATAGGCCATAGTAAGCCATTGTTAGTTGCCTGAGGAGAGTGACATTTTCTAGAGAAAATAACAACTTGCATTTGTGTGACACTTTTTTATTGTTGTTTAAGTGGAAGCCCACAGTTAGAGCCCAGATTTTCTAACTAGTAATCCCTAGTAGTCCATGCTTTCCCTGTTTTGCCAGAAGACAAGCAGCTTTTTAAGAAAAAGTGACAGCGCGGTACATCAGAGAGAAACTGGAAACAGAACTGCTCCAAGCTTTTTAAATAGNCACTAGATATTGTAAAATTTGGAAAGTTTTTAATTACAAATAATTTATAATACTATACTTCCCTTGAAAGAACCTAAAGCTATGATATTTTGACTCTGGTTAAATCAGGAGCTATTAACTTGGCCCTGATCATGCTGTTATGGATGCAAAAGTGATTTAAAACAAGTAAGATTTTAATTGAATGCCCGGCTGAACTTGAATTGGTTTGATAGGCCATAGTAAGCCATTGTTAGTTGCCTGAGGAGAGTGACATTTTCTAGAGAAAATAACAACTTGCATTTGTGTGACACTTTTTTATTGTTGTTTAAGTGGAAGCCCACAGTTAGAGCCCAGATTTTCTAACCAGTAATCCCTAGTAGTCCATGCTTTCCCTGTTTTGCCAGAAGACAAGCAGCTTTTTAAGAAAAAGTGACAGCGCGGTACATCAGAGAGAAACTGGAAACAGAACTGCTCCAAGCTTTTTAAATAGCTGTGGTGGAGATAAGAACTTGTACCAGGGTGCTAACATTGGGAATAGACTGGCAGAGATAAATCTGAGATTTCAAAGAGTGAGACTTGATGGTGACAGAGTTGCTCTTTAACTTGTTACATTATTAATTAGTTTTGTTGGTGCTCAATATTTTTTCACCTGTGGGATTTCTGTTCATTGCATGGATGAATTAACAAAATACAATCATTTTGAAAGTATGACTTAAAAATTATGATCTTTTATAGCTAATATTTTAAACATAAAACTTCTAAATGTATATTTTCAGGCTATCTGCGCCTAGGAGCCATGGCTAGAGATAAAGGAAATTTTTATGAGGCTTCAGATTGGTTTAAGGAAGCTCTTCAAATTAATCAGGTTGGTAGTATTAACTCTCAGGTTTGAAAAATAATATTCTCACCTTTTATTTTCATAGTAAATCAGTTTCTCATTTTAATGTCTATCATATGTCTAATATCTTGACATCTCCCTGTTTTATTTTTACTTGTTAAAGATACTAGAGAATAGAAGTCATCTAACCTCTTTGATGGTGGCCCACAGAAATAGCCTTTACATCATAGCCTAGAACGCATGTGTACACAAACAACTAAAATGAAAGTTTTGCAAATCTTTATGTGCTGTTGCCATGTGCTGTACACTCATGACCTTCCTATATTCCATTCTGTTGCATTTCTTATGCTGATAATCACACACTAAATTGATTTTACAATTCATTAATCCATCTCCACTCTCGATTTGTAATTGTAGCTTGTAAACCTCTTCAGTAATCCGCTATCATGGAAAGGTGATTGATGACTCAATCCAAATTACAGATTTTGATTCTTAACACATGTGTGTTTCAGGACCATCCAGATGCTTGGTCTTTGATTGGTAATCTTCATTTAGCAAAACAAGAATGGGGTCCAGGACAGAAGAAATTTGAGAGGATATTAAAACAACCATCTACGCAGAGTGATACTTACTCTATGCTGGCGCTTGGCAACGTCTGGCTCCAGACTTTGCATCAGCCCACCCGGGATCGAGAAAAGGTAATTTCTTTTTGTCTCTTCATTTTTTTTTCCTTTTTGTCTCTTTAAAACAAAACTGACACTTGACTCCTGTTTGAATTTTGTTCTATAA
>NC_048224.1:63264259-63264599 GCF_002007445.2 Ailuropoda melanoleuca | reverse complement strand
TGTATTTTTATCTATATGTCTCTTTATTCTGGTTAAGAGTTGGCTGTGTATCTTGCTGCTCCCCTGTTGGGGGCATATATATTTATAATTGTCATATCCACTTGTTGAATACTTGCTTTAATAATAATATAGTGCCCTTCTGCGTCTCTAACTATAGTCTTTAGTTTAAAATCTAATCTATCTGATATGAGAATTGCTACCCCAGCTTTCTTTTGAGGTCCATTTGCGTGACAGACGGTAGGTACTCCGTCCCTTTACTCTCAGTCTGAATGTATCTTTGGGTTCAAAATGAGTCTCTTGTAGACAGCAAATGGATGGGTCATTTCTTTTTATCCAATCT
>NC_048224.1:63263827-63264142 GCF_002007445.2 Ailuropoda melanoleuca | reverse complement strand
TCGGTTGTGACTTTCTGTTCTGTATCACTCTTGGGGCCTTTTTACCTTTATAGAACCCCCCCTTAATATCTCCTGTAGGGCTGGTTTCGTGGTTACGAAATTGGTTAATGACTGGCGATTCTGGAACATCTTTATTTCTCCATCAATTCTGAATGACAGCCTTGCTGGATAAAGGATCCTTGGCCGCATGTTTTTCTCTGAAAGAGCTTTAAAAATTCCCCCCCTAACCCTTTCTCTCATTCCAGGTCTGTGTAGACAGGTCTGATATAATTCTGATACCTTTGCCTTGGTACGTGAGAGATTTCTTTGCCCTGG